>NC_142647.1:29406439-29709469 GCF_053813885.1 Theobroma cacao
ATTATTGATTTTAAGTTTAATTTTCTTAAATTTTGGTTAAAATAGATTATAATTGAATGTTTGCCTCGAGAAACGTGACACGAAAGCCATCCATTGACAACAAAAGTTTATTTATAGTCACTCATGCCTTCGAAAGCCTTATTACTTGCTTTAAATACTTTTATAGTCTCATTATTGATTTTAAGTTGAATATTCTTACATTTTTGGTTAAGAAAGATTATAATTGAATGTTTGCCTCGGGAAACATGAAGCGAAAGCCATTTATTGACAAGAAAAGTTCATTTATAGTCACTCATTCCATTGAAAACGTTATTATTGGTTTTAAATGGATTTATAATCTCATTATTGATTTTAAGTTCAATTTTCTTAGAATTTTGGTTAAAACAGAATATAATTGAATGGTTCCCTCGAGAAACGTGACGCGGAAGCCATCCATTGATAAGGAAAGTTTAGTTATAGTCACTCATGCCTTCGGAAGCCTTATTACTCGCTTTAAATACTTTTATAATCTCATTATTGATTTTAAGTTGAATATTCTTACATTTTTGTTTAAGAAAGATTATAATTGAATTTTTGCCTTGGGAAACATGAAGCGAAAGCCATTTATTGATAAGAAAAGTTCATTTATAGTCACTCATTCCTTTGAAAGCGTTATTATTGGTTTTAAATGGATTTATAATCTCATTATTGATTTTAAGTTAAATTTTCTTATAATTTTGGTTAAAACATAACATAATTAAATGTTTACCTCGAGAAACGTGACGCGAAAGCCATTCATTGATAACAAAAGTTTATTTATAGTCACTCATGCCTTCGAAAGCCTTATTACTCGCTTTAAATACTTTTATAGTCTCATTATTGATTTTAAGTTGAATATTCTTACATTTTTGGTTAACAAAGATTATAATTGAATGTTTACCTCGGGAAACATGAAGCGAAAGCCATTTATTGACAAGAAAAGTTCATTTATAGTCACTCATTCCTTTGAAAACGTTATTATTGGTTTTAAATGGATTTATAATCTCATTATTGATTTTAAGTTAAATTTTCTTATAATTTTGGTTAAAACAGAATATAATTGAATGTTTGCCTCGAGAAACGTGACGCGAAAGCCATCCATTGACAACAAAAGTTTATTTATAGTCACTCATGCCTTCGGAAGCCTTATTACTCGCTTTAAATACTTTTATAGTCTCATTATTGATTTTAAGTTGAATATTCTTACATTTTTTGTTAAGAAAGATTATAATTGAATGTTTACCTCGGGAAACATGAAGCGAAAGCCATTTATTCACAAGAAAAGTTCATTTATAGTCACTCATTCCTTTGAAAACGTTATTATTGGTTTTAAATGGATTTATAATCTCATTATTGATTTTAAGTTAAATTTTCTTATAATTTTGGTTAAAACAGAATATAATTGAATGTTTGCCTCGAGAAACGTGACGCGAAAGCCATCCATTGACAACAAAAGTTTATTTATAGTCACTCATGCCTTCGGAAGCCTTATTACTCGCTTTAAATACTTTTATAGTCTCATTATTGATTTTAAGTTCAATATTCTTACATTTTTGGTTAAGAAATATTATAATTGAATGTTAGCCTCGAGAAACATAAAGCGAAAGCCATTTATTGACAAGAAAAGTTCATTTATAGTCACTCATTCCTTTGAAAGCTTTATTATTGGTTTTAAATGGATTTATAATCTCATTATTGATTTTAAGTTGAATTTTCTTATAATTTTGGTTAAAACAGAATATAATTGAATGTTTCCCTCGAGAAACGTGATGCGAAAGCCATCCATTGACAACAAAAGTTTATTTATAGTCACTCATGGCTTCGGAAGCCTTATTACTCGCTTTAAATGCTTTTATAGTCTCAAAATTGATTTTAAGTTAAATTTTATTACATTTTCCATTAAAACAGATTATAATTGAATGTTTGCCTCAGAAAACATGAAGCGAAACCCATCCATTGAGAAGAAAAGTTCATTTATTGTCACTCTTGCCTTCAAAAGCGTTATTACTAGCTTGAAATGGATTTATAATCTCATTATTGATTTTAAGTTGAATTTTCTTATAACTTTGGTTAAAACAGAATATAATTGAATGTTTGCCTCGAAAAATGTGACGCGAAAGCCATCCATTGACAACAAAAGTTTATTTATAGTCACTCAAGCCTTCGGAAGCCTTATTACTCGCTTTAAATACTTTTATAGTCTCATTATTGATTTTAAGTTCAATATTCTTACATTTTTGGTTAACAAAGATTATAATTGAATGTTTGCCTCGGGAAACATGATGCGAAAGCCATTTATTGACAAGAAAACTTCATTTATAGTCACTCATTCCTTTGAAAACGTTATTATTGGTTTTAAATGGATTTATAATCTCATTATTGATTTTAAGTTGAATTTTCTTAAAGTTTGGTTAAAATAGAGTATAATTGAATGTTTGCCTCGAGAAACGTGATGCGAAAGCCATCCATTGACAACAAAAGTTTATTTATAGTCACTCATGCCTTCGAAAGCCTTATTACTTGCTTTAAATACTTTTATAGTCTCATTATTGATTTTAAGTTGAATATTCTTACATTTTTGGTTAAGAAAGATTATAATTGAATGTTTGCCTCGGGAAACATGAAGCGAAAGCCATTTATTGACAAGAAAAGTTCATTTATAGTCAATCATTCCATTGAAAACGTTATTATTGGTTTTAAATGGATTTATAATCTCATTATTGATTTTAAGTTCAATTTTCTTAGAATTTTGGTTAAAACAGAATATAATTGAATGGTTCCCTCGAGAAACGTGACGCGAAAGCCATCCATTGATAAGGAAAGTTTAGTTATAGTCACTCATGCCTTCGGAAGCCTTATTACTCGCTTTAAATACTTTTATAATCTCATTATTGATTTTAAGTTGAATATTCTTACATTTTTGTTTAAGAAAGATTATAATTGAATGTTTGCTTTGGGAAACATGAAGCGAAAGCCATTTATTGATAAGAAAAGTTCATTTATAGTCACTCATTCCTTTGAAAGCGTTATTATTGGTTTTAAATGGATTTATAATCTCATTATTGATTTTAAGTTGAATTTTCTTATAATTTGGGTTAAAACATAACATAATTAAATGTTTACCTCGAGAAACGTGACGCGAAAGCCATCCATTGATAACAAAAGTTTATTTATAGTCACTCATGCCTTCGAAAGCCTTATTACTCGCTTTAAATACTTTTATAGTCTCATTATTGATTTTAAGTTGAATATTCTTACATTTTTGGTTAACAAAGATTATAATTGAATGTTTACCTCGGGAAACATGAAGCGAAAGCCATTTATTGACAAGAAAAGTTCATTTATAGTCACTCATTCCTTTGAAAACGTTATTATTGGTTTTAAATGGATTTATAATCTCATTATTGATTTTAAGTTAAATTTTCTTATAATTTTGGTTAAAACAGAATATAATTGAATGTTTGCCTCGAGAAACGTGACGCGAAAGCCATCCATTGACAACAAAAGTTTATTTATAGTCACTCATGCCTTCGGAAGCCTTATTACTCGCTTTAAATACTTTTATAGTCTCATTATTGATTTTAAGTTGAATATTCTTACATTTTTGGTTAAGAAAGATTATAATTGAATGTTTGCCTCGGTAAACATGAAGCGAAAGCCATTTATTGACAAGAAAAGTTCATTTATAGTCACTCATTCCATTGAAAACGTTATTATTGGTTTTAAATGGATTTATAATCTCATTATTGATTTTAAGTTGAATTTTCTTATAATTTTGGTTAAAACAGAATATAATTGATTGTTTGCCTCGAGAAACATGACGCGAAAGCCATCCATTGGCAACAAAAGTTTATTTATAGTCACTCATGCCTTCGGAAGCCTTATTACTTGCTTTAAATGCTTTTATAGTCTCAAAATTGATTTTAAGTTGAATTTCCTTACATTTTTCATTAAAACATATTATAATTGAATGTTTGGCTCAGAAAACATGAAGCGAAACCCATCCACTGAGAAGAAAAGTTCATTTATTGTCACTCCTGCCTTCGAAAGCGTTATTACTGGCTTTAAATGGATTTATAATCTGATTACTGATTTTAAGTTGATTTTTCTTATAATTTTGGTTAAAACAGAATATAATTGAATGTTTTCCTCGAGAAACGTGACGCGAAAGCCATCCATTGACAACAAAAGTTTATTTATAGTCACTCATGCCTTCGGAAGCCTTATTACTCGGTTTAAATACTTTTATAGTCTCATTATTGATTTAAAGTTGAATATTCTTACATTTTTGGTTAAGAAAGATTATAATTGAATGTTTGCCTCGGGAAACATGAAGCGAAAGCCATTTATTGTCAAGAAAAGTTCATTTATAGTCACTCATTCCTTTGAAAGCGTTATTATTGGTTTTAAATGGATTTATAATCTCATTATTGATTTTAAGTTAAATTTTCTTATAATATTGGCTAAAACAGAATATAATTGAGTGTTTGCCTCGATAAATGTGACACGAAAGCAATCCATTGACAAGAAAGTTTATTTATAGTCACTGATGCCTTTGAGAGCCCTATTACTCGCTTTAAATACTTTTATAGTCTCATTATTGATTTTAAGTTGAATATTCTTACATTTTTGGTTAAGAAATATTATAATTGAATGTTAGCCTCGGGAAACATAAAGCGAAAGCCATTTATTGAGAAGAAAAGATCATTTATAGTCACTCATTCCTTTGAAAGCTTTATTATTGGTTTTAAATGGATTTATAATCTCATTATTGATTTTAAGTTGAATTTTCTTATAATTTTCGTTAAAACAGAATATAATTGAATGTTTCCCTCGAGAAACGTGATGCGAAAGCCATCCATTGACAACAAAATTTTATTTATAGTCACTCATGGCTTCGGAAGCCTTATTACTTGCTTTAAATGCTTTTATAGTCTCAAAATTGATTTTAAGTTAAATTTTATTACATTTTCCATTAAAACAGATTATAATTGAATGTTTGCCTCAGAAAACATGAAGCGAAACCCATCCATTGAGAAGAAAAGTTCATTTATTGTCACTCTTGCCTTCAAAAGCGTTATTACTAGCTTGAAATGGATTTATAATCTCATTATTGATTTTAAGTTGAATTTTCTTATAACTTTGGTTAAAACAGAATATAGTTGAATGTTTGCCTCGAGAAACGTGACGCGAGAGCCATCCATTGACAACAAAAGTTTATTTACAGTCACTCATGCCTTCGAAAGCCTTATTACTTGCTTTAAATACTTTTATAGTCTCATTATTGATTTTAAGTTGAATATTCTTACATTTTTGGTTAAGAAAGATTATAATTGAATGTTTCCCTCGGGAAACATGAAGTGAAAGCCATTTATTGACAAGAAAAGTTCTTTTATAGTCACTCATTCCTTTGAAAACGTTATTATTGGTTTTAAATGGATTTATAATCTCATTATTGATTTTAAGTTGAATTTTCTTATAATTTTGGTTAAAACAGAATATAATTGAATGTTTGCCTCAAGAAACGTGACGCGAAAGCCATCCATTGACAACAAAAGTTTATTTATAGTCACTCATGCCTTCGGAAGCCTTATTACTGGCTTTAAAAGCTTTTATAGTCTCAAAATTGATTTTAAGTTGAATTTCCTTACATTTTTCGTTAAAACAGATTATAATTGAATATTTGCCTTAGAAAACATGAAGCGAAACTCATCCATTGAGAAGAAAAGTTCATCTATTGTCACTCCTGCCTTCGAAAGCGTTATTACTGGTATTAAATGGATTTATAATCTGGTTACTGATTTTAAGTTGAATTTTCTTATAATTTTGGTTAAAACAGAATATAATTGAATGTTTGCCTCAAGAAATGTGACGCGAAAGCCATCCATTGACAACAAAAGTTTATTTATAGTGACTCATGCATTCGGAAGCCTTATTACTCTCTTTAAATACTTTTATAGTTTCAAAATTGATTTTAAGTTGAATTTTCTTACATTTTTAATTAAAACAGACTATAATTGAATATTTGCCTCAGAAAACATGAAACGAAACCCATCCATTGAGAAGAAAAGTTCATCTATTATCACTCCTGCCTTCGAAAGCGTTATTACTGGCTTTAAATGGATTTATAATCTGATTACTGATTTTAAGTTGAATTTTCTTATAATTTTGGCTAAAACAGAATATAATTGAATGTTTGCCTCGAGAAACGTGACGCGAAAGCCATCCATTCACAACAAAAGTTTATTCATAGTCACTCATGCCTTCGGAAGCCTTATTACTCGCTTGAAATACTTTTATAGTCTAATTATTGAATCTAAGTTGAATATTGTTACATTTTTGGTTAAGAAAGATTATAATTGAATGTTTGCCTCGGGAAACATGAAGCGAAAGCCATTTATTGACAAGAAAAGTTCATTTATAGTCACTCATTCCATTGAAAACGTTATTATTGGTTTTAAATGGATTTATAATCTCATTATTGATTTTAAGTTCAATTTTCTTAGAATTTTGGTTAAAACAGAATATAATTGAATGGTTCCCCCGAGAAACGTGACGCGAAAGCCATCCATTGATAAGGAAAGTTTAGTTATAGTCACTCATGCCTTCGGAAGCCTTATTACTCGCTTTAAATACTTTTATAGTCTCATTATTGATTTTAAGTTGAATATTCTTACATTTTTGGTTAAGAAAGATTATAATTGAATGTTTGCCTTGGAAAACATGAAGCGAAAGCCATTTATTGATAAGAAAAGTTCATTTATAGTCACTCATTCCTTTGAAAGCGTTATTATTGGTTTTAAATGGATTTATAATCTGATTATTGATTTTAAGTTGAATTTTCTTATAATTTTGGTTAAAACATAACATAATTAAATGTTTGCCTCGAGAAACGTGACGCGAAAGCCATCCATTGACAACAAAAGTTTATTTATAGTCACTCAAGCCTTCGGAAGCCTTATTACTCGCTTTAAATACTTTTATAATTTCATTATTGATTTTAAGTTGAATATTCTTACATTTTTTGTTAACAAAGATTATAATTGAATGTTTGCCTCAGGAAACATTTAGTGAAAGCCATTTATTCACAAGAAAATTTCATTTATAGTCACTCATTCCTTTGAAAACGTTATTATTGGTTTTAAATAGATTTATAATCTCATTATTGATTTTAAGTTGAATTTTCTAATAATTTTGGTTAAAATAGAATATAATTGAATGTTTACCTCGAGAAACGTGACGCGAAAGCCATCCATTGACAACAAAAGTTTATTTATAGTCACTCATGCCTTCGAAAGCCTTATTACTCGCTTTAAATACTTTTATAGTCTCATTATTGATTTTAAGTTGAATATTCTTACATTTTTGGTTAACAAAGATTATAATTGAATCTTTGCCTCGGGAAACATGAAGCGAAAGTCATTTATTGACAAGAAAAGTTCATTTATAGTCACTCATTCCTTTGAAAACGTTATTATTAGTTTTAAATGGATTTATAATCTCATTATTGATTTTAAGTTGAATTTTCTTAAATTTTGGTTAAAATAGAATATAATTGAATGTTTGCCTCGAGAAACGTGACGCGAAAGCCATCCATTGACAACAAAAGTTTATTTACAGTCACTCATGCCTTCGAAAGCCTTATTACTTGCTTTAAATACTTTTATAGTCTCATTATTGATTTTAAGTTGAATATTCTTACATTTTTGGTTAAGAAAGATTATAATTGAATGTTTGCCTCGGGAAACATGAAGCGAAAGCCATTTATTGACAAGAAAAGTTCATTTATAGTCACTCATTCCATTGAAAACGTTATTATTGGTTTTAAATGGATTTATAATCTCATTATTGATTTTAAGTTCAATTTTCTTAGAATTTTGGTTAAAACAGAATATAATTGAATGGTTCCCTCGAGAAACGTGACGCGAAAGCCATCCATTGATAAGGAAAGTTTAGTTATAGTCACTCATGCCTTCGGAAGCCCTATTACTCGCTTTAAATACTTTTATAGTCTCATTATTGATTTTAAGTTGAATATTCTTACATTTTTGGTTAAGAAAGATTATAATTGAATGTTTGCCTCGGGAAACATGAAGCGAAAGCCATTTATTGACAAGAAAGTTCATTTATAGTCACTCATTCCTTTGAAAGCGTTATTATTGGTTTTAAATGGATTTATAATCTCATTATTGATTTTAAGTTGAATTTTCTTATAATTTTGGTTAAAACAGAATATAATTGAATGTTTGCCTCGAGAAACGTGATGCGAAAGCCATCCATTGACAACAAAAGTTTATTTATAGTCACTCATGCCTTCGGAAGCCTTATTACTCGCTTTAAATACTTTTATAGTCTCATTATTGATTTTAAGTTGAATATTCTTACATTTTTGGTTAATAAAGATTATAATTGAATGTTTGCCTCGGGAAACATGAAGCAAAAGCCATTTATTGACAAGAAAAGTTTATTTATAGTCACTCATTCCATTGAAAACGTTATTATTGGTTTTAAATGGATTTATAATTTCATTATTGATTTTAAGTTGAATTTTCTTATAATTTTGGTTAAAACAGAATAGAATTGATTGTTTGCCTCGAGAAACATGACGCGAAAGCCATCCATTGACAACAAAAGTTTATTTATAGTCACTCATGCCTTCGGAAGCCTTATTACTTGCTTTAAATGCTTTTATAGTCTCAAAATTGATTTTAAGTTGAATTTCCTTACATTTTTCATTAAAACATATTATAATTAAATATTTGCCTCAGAAAACATGAAGCGAAACCCATCCATTGAGAACAAAAGTTCATCTATTGTCACTCCTACCTTCGAAAGCGTTATTACTGGCTTTAAATGGATTTATAATCTGATTACTGATTTTAAGTTGAATTTTCTTATAATTTTGGTTAAAACAGAATATAATTGAATGTTTGCCTCAAGAAATGTGACGGGAAAGCCATCCATTCACAACAAAAGTTTATTTATAGTCACTCATGCCTTCGGAAGCTTTATTACTCGCTTTAAATACTTTTATAGTCTCATTATTGATTTTAAGTTGAATATTCTTACATTTTTGGTTAACAAAGATTATAATTGAATATTTGCCTCGGGAAACATGAAGTGAAAGCCATTTATTGACAAGAAAAGTTCATTTATAGTCACTCATTCCATTGAAAACGTTATTATTGGTTTTAAATGGATTTATAATCTCATTATTGATTTTAAGTTGAATTTTCTTAGAATTTTGGTTAAAACAGAATATAATTGAATGGTTCCCTCGAGAAACGTGACGCGAAAGCCATCCATTGATAAGGAAAGTTTAGTTATAGTCACTCATGCCTTCGGAAGCCTTATTACTCGCTTTAAATACTTTTATAGTCTCATTATTGATTTTAAGTTGAATATTCTTACATTTTTGATCAAGAAAGATTATAATTGAATGTTTGCCTCGGGAAACATAATGCGAAAGCCATTTATTGACGAGAAAAGTTCATTTATAGTCACTCATTCCTTTGAAAGCGTTATTATTGGTTTTAAATGGATTTATAATCTGATTATTGATTTTAAGTTGAATTTTCTTATAATTTTGGTTAAAACATAACATAATTAAATGTTTGCCTCGAGAAACGTGATGCGAAAGCCATCCATTGACAACAAAAGTTTATTTATAGTCACTAAAGCCTTTTGGAAGCCTTATTACTCGCTTTAAATACTTTTATAATCTCATTATTGATTTTAAGTTGAATATTCTTACATTTTTGGTTAACAAAGATTATAATTGAATGTTTGCCTCGGGAAACATGAAGTGAAAGCCATTTATTGACAAGAAAATTTCATTTATAGTCACTCATTCCTTTGAAAACGTTATTATTGGTTTTAAATGGATTTATAATCTCATTATTGATTTTAAGTTGAATTTTCTAATAATTTTGGTTAAAACAGAATATAATTGAATGTTTGCCTCGAGAAACGTGACGCGAAAGCCATCCATTGACAACAAAAGTTTATTTATAGTCACTCATGCCTTCGAAAGCCTTATTACTCGCTTTAAATACTTTTATAGTCTCATTATTGATTTTAAGTTGAATATTCTTACATTTTTTGTTAACAAAGATTATAATTGAATGTTTGCCTCGGGAAACATGAAACGAAAGCCATTTATTGACAAGAAAAGTTC
Source organism: Theobroma cacao (assembly GCF_053813885.1). Taxonomy (NCBI): domain Eukaryota; kingdom Viridiplantae; phylum Streptophyta; class Magnoliopsida; order Malvales; family Malvaceae; genus Theobroma; species Theobroma cacao. The sequence goes on from NC_142647.1 coordinate 29,416,635, forward strand.
ATTTATAGTCACTCATTCCTTTGAAAACGTTATTATTGATTTTAAATGGATTTAGAATCTCATTATTGATTTTAAGTTAAATTTTCTTATAATTTTGGTTAAAACAGAATATAATTGAATGTTTGCCTCAAGAAACGTGACGCGAAAGCCATCCATTGACAACAAAAGTTTATTTATAGTCACTCATGCCTTCAGAAGCCTTATTACTCGCTTTAAATGCTTTTATAGTCTCAAAATTCATTTTAAGTTGAATTTCCTTACATTTTTTGTTAAAACAGATTATAATTGAATATTTGCCTCAGAAAACATGAAGCGAAACCCATCCATTGAGAAGAAAAGTTCATCTATTGTCACTCCTGCCTTCGAAAGCGTTATTACTGGTATTAAATGGATTTATAATCTGGTTACTGATTTTAAGTTGAATTTTCTTATAATTTTGGTTAAAACAGAATATAATTGAATGTTTGCCTCAAGAAATGTGACGCGAAAGCCATCCATTGACAACAAAAGTTTATTTATAGTCATTCATGCCTTCGGAAGCCTTATTACTCGCTTTAAATACTTTTATAGTTTCAAAATTGATTTTAAGTTGAATTTTCTTACATTTTCATTAAAAGAGACTATAATTGAATATTTGCCTCAGAAAATATGAAGCGAAACCCATCCATTGAGAAGAAAAGTTCATCTATTATCACTCCTGCCTTCGAAAGCGTTATTACTGGCTTTAAATGGATTTATAATCTGATTACTGATTTTAAGTTGAATTTTCTTATAATTTTGGCTAAAACTGAATATAATTGAATGTTTGCCTCGAGAAACGTGACGCGAAAGCCATCCATTGACAACAAAAGTTTATTGATAGTCACTCATGCCTTCGGAAGCCTTATTACTCGCTTCAAATACTTTTATAGTCTAATTATTGAATTTAAGTTGAATATTGTTACATTTTTGGTTAAGAAAGATTATAATTGAATGTTTGCCTCGGGAAACATGAAGCAAAAGCCATTCATTGACAAGAAAGTTCATTTATAGTCACTCATTCCTTTGAAAGCGTTATTATTGGTTTTAAATGGATTTATAATCTCATTATTGATTTTAAGTTGAATTTTCTTATAATTTTGGTTAAAACAAAATATAATTGAATGTTTGCCTCAAGAAACGTGACGCGAAAGCCATCCATTGACAACAAAAGTTTATTTATAGTCACTCATACCCTCGGAAGCCTTATTACTCGCTTTAAATACTTTTATAATCTCATTATTGATTTTAAGTTGAATATTCTTACATTTTTTGTTAACAAAGATTATAATTGAATGTTTGCCTCAGGAAACATGAAGTGAAAGCCATTTATTCACAAGAAAATTTCATTTATAGTCACTCATTCCTTTGAAAACGTTATTATTGGTTTTAAATGGATTTATAATCTCATTATTGATTTTAAGTTGAATTTTCTAATAATTTTGGTTAAAACAGAATATAATTGAATGTTTACCTCGAGAAACGTGATGCGAAAGCCATCCATTGGCAACAAAAGTTTATTTATAGTCACTCATGCCTTCGAAAGCCTTATTACTCGCTTTAAATACTTTTATAGTCTCATTATTGATTTTAAGTTGAATATTCTTGCATTTTTGGTTAACAAAGATTATAATTGAATCTTTGCCTCGGGAAACATGAAGCGAAAGCCATTTATTGACAAGAAAAGTTCATTTATAGTCACTCATTCCTTTGAAAACGTTATTATTAGTTTTAAATGGATTTATAATCTCATTATTGATTTTAAGTTGAATTTTCTTAAATTTTGGTTAAAATAGAATATAATTGAATGTTTGCCTCGAGAAACGTGACGCGAAAGCCATCCATTGACAACAAAAGTTTATTTACAGTCACTCATGCCTTCGAAAGCCTTATTACTTGCTTTAAATACTTTTATAGTCTCATTATTGATTTTAAGTTGATTATTCTTACATTTTTGGTTAAGAAAGATTATAATTGAATGTTTGCCTCGGGAAACATGAAGCGAAAGCCATTTATTGACAAGAAAAGTTCATTTATAGTCACTCATTCCATTGAAAACGTTATTATTGGTTTTAAATGGATTTATAATCTCATTATTGATTTTAAGTTCAATTTTCTTAGAATTTTGGTTAAAACAGAATATAATTGAATGGTTCCCCCGAGAAACGTGACGCGAAAGCCATCCATTGATAAGGAAAGTTTAGTTATAGTCACTCATGCCTTCGGAAGCCTTATTACTCGCTTTAAATACTTTTATAGTCTCATTATTGATTTTAAGTTGAATATTCTTACATTTTTGGTTAAGAAAGATTATAATTGAATGTTTGCCTTGGAAAACATGAAGCGAAAGCCATTTATTGATAAGAAAAGTTCATTTATAGTCACTCATTCCTTTGAAAGCGTTATTATTGGTTTTAAATGGATTTATAATCTGATTATTGATTTTAAGTTGAATTTTCTTATAATTTTGGTTAAAACATAACATAATTAAATGTTTGCCTCGAGAAACGTGACGCGAAAGCCATCCATTGACAACAAAAGTTTATTTATAGTCACTCAAGCCTTCGGAAGCCTTATTACTCGCTTTAAATACTTTTATAATTTCATTATTGATTTTAAGTTGAATATTCTTACATTTTTTGTTAACAAAGATTATAATTGAATGTTTGCCTCAGGAAACATTTAGTGAAAGCCATTTATTCACAAGAAAATTTCATTTATAGTCACTCATTCCTTTGAAAACGTTATTATTGGTTTTAAATAGATTTATAATCTCATTATTGATTTTAAGTTGAATTTTCTAATAATTTTGGTTAAAATAGAATATAATTGAATGTTTACCTCGAGAAACGTGACGCGAAAGCCATCCATTGACAACAAAAGTTTATTTATAGTCACTCATGCCTTCGAAAGCCTTATTACTCGCTTTAAATACTTTTATAGTCTCATTATTGATTTTAAGTTGAATATTCTTACATTTTTGGTTAACAAAGATTATAATTGAATCTTTGCCTCGGGAAACATGAAGCGAAAGTCATTTATTGACAAGAAAAGTTCATTTATAGTCACTCATTCCTTTGAAAACGTTATTATTAGTTTTAAATGGATTTATAATCTCATTATTGATTTTAAGTTGAATTTTCTTAAATTTTGGTTAAAATAGAATATAATTGAATGTTTGCCTCGAGAAACGTGACGCGAAAGCCATCCATTGACAACAAAAGTTTATTTACAGTCACTCATGCCTTCGAAAGCCTTATTACTTGCTTTAAATACTTTTATAGTCTCATTATTGATTTTAAGTTGAATATTCTTACATTTTTGGTTAAGAAAGATTATAATTGAATGTTTGCCTCGGGAAACATGAAGCGAAAGCCATTTATTGACAAGAAAAGTTCATTTATAGTCACTCATTCCATTGAAAACGTTATTATTGGTTTTAAATGGATTTATAATCTCATTATTGATTTTAAGTTCAATTTTCTTAGAATTTTGGTTAAAACAGAATATAATTGAATGGTTCCCTCGAGAAACGTGACGCGAAAGCCATCCATTGATAAGGAAAGTTTAGTTATAGTCACTCATGCCTTCGGAAGCCCTATTACTCGCTTTAAATACTTTTATAGTCTCATTATTGATTTTAAGTTGAATATTCTTACATTTTTGGTTAAGAAAGATTATAATTGAATGTTTGCCTCGGGAAACATGAAGCGAAAGCCATTTATTGACAAGAAAGTTCATTTATAGTCACTCATTCCTTTGAAAGCGTTATTATTGGTTTTAAATGGATTTATAATCTCATTATTGATTTTAAGTTGAATTTTCTTATAATTTTGGTTAAAACAGAATATAATTGAATGTTTGCCTCGAGAAACGTGATGCGAAAGCCATCCATTGACAACAAAAGTTTATTTATAGTCACTCATGCCTTCGGAAGCCTTATTACTCGCTTTAAATACTTTTATAGTCTCATTATTGATTTTAAGTTGAATATTCTTACATTTTTGGTTAATAAAGATTATAATTGAATGTTTGCCTCGGGAAACATGAAGCAAAAGCCATTTATTGACAAGAAAAGTTTATTTATAGTCACTCATTCCATTGAAAACGTTATTATTGGTTTTAAATGGATTTATAATTTCATTATTGATTTTAAGTTGAATTTTCTTATAATTTTGGTTAAAACAGAATAGAATTGATTGTTTGCCTCGAGAAACATGACGCGAAAGCCATCCATTGACAACAAAAGTTTATTTATAGTCACTCATGCCTTCGGAAGCCTTATTACTTGCTTTAAATGCTTTTATAGTCTCAAAATTGATTTTAAGTTGAATTTCCTTACATTTTTCATTAAAACATATTATAATTAAATATTTGCCTCAGAAAACATGAAGCGAAACCCATCCATTGAGAACAAAAGTTCATCTATTGTCACTCCTACCTTCGAAAGCGTTATTACTGGCTTTAAATGGATTTATAATCTGATTACTGATTTTAAGTTGAATTTTCTTATAATTTTGGTTAAAACAGAATATAATTGAATGTTTGCCTTAAGAAATGTGACGCGAAAGCCATCCATTCACAACAAAAGTTTATTTATAGTCACTCATGCCTTCGGAAGCTTTATTACTCGCTTTAAATACTTTTATAGTCTCATTATTGATTTTAAGTTGAATATTCTTACATTTTTAGTTAACAAAGATTATAATTGAATATTTGCCTCGGGAAACATGAAGTGAAAGCCATTTATTGACAAGAAAAGTTCATTTATAGTCACTCATTCCATTGAAAACGTTATTATTGGTTTTAAATGGATTTATAATCTCATTATTGATTTTAAGTTGAATTTTCTTAGAATTTTGGTTAAAACAGAATATAATTGAATGGTTCCCTCGAGAAACGTGACGCGAAAGCCATCCATTGATAAGAAAAGTTTAGTTATAGTCACTCATGCCTTCGGAAGCCTTATTACTCGCTTTAAATACTTTTATAGTCTCATTATTGATTTTAAGTTGAATATTCTTACATTTTTGATCAAGAAAGATTATAATTGAATGTTTGCCTCGGGAAACATGATGCGAAAGCCATTTATTGACGAGAAAAGTTCATTTATAGTCACTCATTCCTTTGAAAGCGTTATTATTGGTTTTAAATGGATTTATAATCTGATTATTGATTTTAAGTTGAATTTTCTTATAATTTTGGTTAAAACATAACATAATTAAATGTTTGCCTCGAGAAACGTGACGCGAAAGCCATCCATTGACAACAAAAGTTTATTTATAGCCACTAAAGCCTTTTGGAAGCCTTATTACTCGCTTTAAATACTTTTATAATCTCATTATTGATTTTAAGTTGAATATTCTTACATTTTTGGTTAACAAAGATTATAATTGAATGTTTGCCTCGGGAAACATGAAGTGAAAGCCATTTATTGACAAGAAAATTTCATTTATAGTCACTCATTCCTTTGAAAACGTTATTATTGGTTTTAAATGGATTTATAATCTCATTATTGATTTTAAGTTGAATTTTCTAATAATTTTGGTTAAAACATAATATAATTGAATGTTTGCCTCGAGAAACGTGACGCGAAAGCCATCCATTGACAACAAAAGTTTATTTATAGTCACTCATGCCTTCGAAAGCCTTATTACTCGCTTTAAATACTTTTATAGTCTCATTATTGATTTTAAGTTGAATATTCTTACATTTTTTGTTAACAAAGATTATAATTGAATGTTTGCCTCGGGAAACATGAAACGAAAGCCATTTATTGACAAGAAAAGTTCATTTATAGTCACTCATTCCTTTGAAAACGTTATTATTGATTTTAAATGGATTTATAATCTCATTATTGATTTTAAGTTGAATTTTCTTATAATTTTGGTTAAAACAGAATATAATTGAATGTTTGCCTCAAGAAACGTGACGCGAAAGCCATCCATTGACAACAAAAGTTTATTTATAGTCACTCATGCCTTCAGAAGCCTTATTACTCGCTTTAAATGCTTTTATAGTCTCAAAATTCATTTTAAGTTGAATTTCCTTACATTTTTTGTTAAAACAGATTATAATTGAATATTTGCCTCAGAAAACATGAAGCGAAACCCATCCATTGAGAAGAAAAGTTCATCTATTGTCACTCCTGCCTTCGAAAGCGTTATTACTGGTATTAAATGGATTTATAATCTGGTTACTGATTTTAAGTTGAATTTTCTTATAATTTTGGTTAAAACAGAATATAATTGAATGTTTGCCTCAAGAAATGTGACGCGAAAGCCATCCATTGACAACAAAAGTTTATTTATAGTCATTCATGCCTTCGGAAGCCTTACTACTCGCTTTAAATACTTTTATAGTTTCAAAATTGATTTTAAGTTGAATTTTCTTACATTTTTCATTAAAACAGACTATAATTGAATATTTGCCTCAGAAAATATGAAGCGAAACCCATCCATTGAGAAGAAAAGTTCATCTATTATCACTCCTGCCTTCGAAAGCGTTATTACTGGCTTTAAATGGATTTATAATCTGATTACTGATTTTAAGTTGAATTTTCTTATAATTTTGGCTAAAACTGAATATAATTGAATGTTTGCCTCGAGAAACGTGACGCGAAAGCCATCCATTGACAACAAAAGTTTATTGATAGTCACTCATGCCTTCGGAAGCCTTATTACTCGCTTGAAATACTTTTATAGTCTAATTATTGAATTTAAGTTGAATATTGTTACATTTTTGGTTAAGAAAGATTATAATTGAATGTTTGCCTCGGGAAACATGAAGCAAAAGCCATTCATTGACAAGAAAGTTCATTTATAGTCACTCATTCCTTTGAAAGCGTTATTATTGGTTTTAAATGGATTTATAATCTCATTATTGATTTTAAGTTGAATTTTCTTATAATTTTGGTTAAAACAAAATATAATTGAATGTTTGCCTCAAGAAACGTGACGCGAAAGCCATCCATTGACAACAAAAGTTTATTTATAGTCACTCATACCCTCGGAAGCCTTATTACTCGCTTTAAATACTTTTATAATCTCATTATTGATTTTAAGTTGAATATTCTTACATTTTTTGTTAACAAAGATTATAATTGAATGTTTGCCTCAGGAAACATGAAGTGAAAGCCATTTATTCACAAGAAAATTTCATTTATAGTCACTCATTCCTTTGAAAACGTTATTATTGGTTTTAAATGGATTTATAATCTCATTATTGATTTTAAGTTGAATTTTCTAATAATTTTGGTTAAAACAGAATATAATTGAATGTTTACCTCGAGAAACGTGATGCGAAAGCCATCCATTGGCAACAAAAGTTTATTTATAGTCACTCATGCCTTCGAAAGCCTTATTACTCGCTTTAAATACTTTTATAGTCTCATTATTGATTTTAAGTTGAATATTCTTACATTTTTGGTTAAGAAAGATTATAATTGAATGTTTGCCTCGGGAAACATGAAGCGAAAGCCATTTATTGACAAGAAAAGTTCATTTATAGTCACTCATTCCTTTGAAAACGTTATTATTAGTTTTAAATGGATTTATAATCTCATTATTGATTTTAAGTTGAATTTTCTTAAATTTTGGTTAAAATAGAATATAATTGAATGTTTGCCTCGAGAAACGTGACGCGAAAGCCATCCATTGACAACAAAAGTTTATTTACAGTCACTCATGCCTTCGAAAGCCTTATTACTTGCTTTAAATACTTTTATAGTCTCATTATTGATTTTAAGTTGATTATTCTTACATTTTTGGTTAAGAAAGATTATAATTGAATGTTTGCCTCGGGAAACATGAAGCGAAAGCCATTTATTGACAAGAAAAGTTCATTTATAGTCACTCATTCCATTGAAAACGTTATTATTGGTTTTAAATGGATTTATAATCTCATTATTGATTTTAAGTTCAATTTTCTTAGAATTTTGGTTAAAATAGAATATAATTGAATGGTTCCCTCCAGAAACGTGACGCGAAAGCAATTCATTGATAAGGAAAGTTTAGTTATAGTCACTCATGCCTTCGGAAGCCCTATTACTCGCTTTAAATACTTTTATAGTCTCATTATTGATTTTAAGTTGAATATTCTTACATTTTTGGTTAAGAAAGATTATAATTGAATGTTTGCCTCGGGAAACATGAAGCGAAAGCCATTTATTGACAAGAAAGTTCATTTATAGTCACTCATTCCTTTGAAAGCGTTATTATTGGTTTTAAATGGATTTATAATCTCATTATTGATTTTAAGTTGAATTTTCTTATAATTTTGGTTAAAACAGAATATAATTGAATGTTTGCCTCGAGAAACGTGATGCGAAAGCCATCCATTGACAACAAAAGTTTATTTATAGTCACTCATGCCTTCGGAAGCCTTATTACTCGCTTTAAATACTTTTATAGTCTCATTATTGATTTTAAGTTGAATATTCTTACATTTTTGGTTAACAAAGATTATAATTGAATGTTTGCCTCGGGAAACATGAAGCAAAAGCCATTTATTGACAAGAAAAGTTTATTTATAGTCACTCATTCCATTGAAAACGTTATTATTGGTTTTAAATGGATTTATAATTTCATTATTGATTTTAAGTTGAATTTTCTTATAATTTTGGTTAAAACAGAATATAATTGATTGTTTGCCTCGAGAAACATGACGCGAAAGCCATCCATTGACAACAAAAGTTTATTTATAGTCACTCATGCCTTCGGAAGCCTTATTACTTGCTTTAAATGCTTTTATAGTCTCAAAATTGATTTTAAGTTGAATTTCCTTACATTTTTCATTAAAACATATTATAATTAAATATTTGCCTCAGAAAACATGAAGCGAAACCCATCCATTGAGAACAAAAGTTCATCTATTGTCACTCCTACCTTCGAAAGCGTTATTGCTGGCTTTAAATGGATTTATAATATGATTACTGATTTTAAGTTGAATTTTCTTATAATTTTGGTTAAAACAGAATATAATTGAATGTTTGCCTCAAGAAATGTGACGGGAAAGCCATCCATTCACAACAAAAGTTTATTTATAGTCACTCATGCCTTCGGAAGCTTTATTACTCGCTTTAAATACTTTTATAGTCTCATTATTGATTTTAAGTTGAATATTCTTACATTTTTGGTTAACAAAGATTATAATTGAATATTTGCCTCGGGAAACATGAAGTGAAAGCCATTTATTGACAAGAAAAGTTCATTTATAGTCACTCATTCCATTGAAAACGTTATTATTGGTTTTAAATGGATTTATAATCTCATTATTGATTTTAAGTTGAATTTTCTTAGAATTTTGGTTAAAACAGAATATAATTGAATGGTTCCCTCGAGAAACGTGACGCGAAAGCCATCCATTGATAAGGAAAGTTTAGTTATAGTCACTCATGCCTTCGGAAGCCTTATTACTCGCTTTAAATACTTTTATAGTCTCATTATTGATTTTAAGTTGAATATTCTTACATTTTTGATCAAGAAAGATTATAATTGAATGTTTGCCTCGGGAAACATGATGCGAAAGCCATTTATTGACGAGAAAAGTTCATTTATAGTCACTCATTCCTTTGAAAGCGTTATTATTGGTTTTAAATGGATTTATAATCTGATTATTGATTTTAAGTTGAATTTTCTTATAATTTTGGTTAAAACATAACATAATTAAATGTTTGCCTCGAGAAACGTGACGCGAAAGCCATCCATTGACAACAAAAGTTTATTTATAGTCACTAAAGCCTTTTGGAAGCCTTATTACTCGCTTTAAATACTTTTATAATCTCATTATTGATTTTAAGTTGAATATTCTTACATTTTTGGTTAACAAAGATTATAATTGAATGTTTGCCTCGGGAAACATGAAGTGAAAGCCATTTATTGACAAGAAAATTTCATTTATAGTCACTCATTCCTTTGAAAACGTTATTATTGGTTTTAAATGGATTTATAATCTCATTATTGATTTTAAGTTGAATTTTCTAATAATTTTGGTTAAAACAGAATATAATTGAATGTTTGCCTCGAGAAACGTGACGCGAAAGCCATCCATTGACAACAAAAGTTTATTTATAGTCACTCATGCCTTCGAAAGCCTTATTACTCGCTTTAAATACTTTTATAGTCTCATTATTGATTTTAAGTTGAATGTTCTTACATTTTTTGTTAACAAAGATTATAATTGAATGTTTGCCTCGGGAAACATGAAGCGAAAGCCATTTATTGACAAGAAAAGTTCATTTATAGTCACTCATTCCTTTGAAAACGTTATTATTGATTTTAAATGGATTTATAATCTCATTATTGATTTTAAGTTGAATTTTCTTATAATTTTGGTTAAAACAGAATATAATTGAATGTTTGCCTCAAGAAACGTGACGCGAAAGCCATCCATTGACAACAAAAGTTTATTTAAAGTCACTCATGCCTTCGAAAGCCTTATTACTCGCTTTAAATGCTTTTATAGTCTCAAAATTCATTTTAAGTTGAATTTCCTTACATTTTTTGTTAAAACAGATTATAATTGAATATTTGCCTCAGAAAACATGAAGCGAAACCCATCCATTGAGAAGAAAAGTTCATCTATTGTCACTCCTGCCTTCGAAAGCGTTATTACTGGTATTAAATGGAGTTATAATCTGGTTACTGATTTTAAGTTGAATTTTCTTATAATTTTGGTTAAAACAGAATATAATTGAATGTTTGCCTCAAGAAATGTGACGCGAAAGCCATCCATTGACAACAAAAGTTTATTTATAGTCATTCATGCCTTCGGAAGCCTTATTACTCGCTTTAAATACTTTTATAGTTTCAAAATTGATTTTAAGTTGAATTTTCTTACATTTTTCATTAAAACAGACTATAATTGAATATTTGCCTCAGAAAATATGAAGCGAAACCCATCCATTGAGAAGAAAAGTTCATCTATTATCACTCCTGCCTTCGAAAGCGTTATTACTGGCTTTAAATGGATTTATAATCTGATTACTGATTTTAAGTTGAATTTTCTTATAATTTTGGCTAAAACTGAATATAATTGAATGTTTGCCTCGAGAAACGTGACGCGAAAGCCATCCATTGACAACAAAAGTTTATTGATAGTCACTCATGCCTTCGGAAGCCTTATTACTCGCTTCAAATACTTTTATAGTCTAATTATTGAATTTAAGTTGAATATTGTTACATTTTTGGTTAAGAAAGATTATAATTGAATGTTTGCCTCGGGAAACATGAAGCAAAAGCCATTCATTGACAAGAAAGTTCATTTATAGTCACTCATTCCTTTGAAAGCGTTATTATTGGTTTTAAATGGATTTATAATCTCATTATTGATTTTAAGTTGAATTTTCTTATAATTTTGGTTAAAACAAAATATAATTGAATGTTTGCCTCAAGAAACGTGACGCGAAAGCCATCCATTGACAACAAAAGTTTATTTATAGTCACTCATACCTTCGGAAGCCTTATTACTCGCTTTAAATACTTTTATAGTCTCATTATTGATTTTAAGTTGAATATTCTTACATTTTTGTTTAAGAAAGATTATAATTGAATGTTTGCCTCGGGAAACATGAAGCAAAAGCCATTCATTGACAAGAAAAGTTCATTTATAGTCACTCATTCCTTTGAAAGCGTTATTATTGGTTTTAAATAGATTTATAATCTCATTGTTGATTTTAAGTTGATATTTCTTATAATTTTGGTTAAAACAAAATATAATTGAATGTTTGCCTCGCGAAACATGACGCGAAAGCCATCCATTGGCAACAAAAGTTTATTTATAGTCTCTCATGCCTTCGGAAGCCTTATTACTCGCTTTAAATGCTTTTATAGTCTCAAAATTGATTTTAAGTTGAATTTTCTTACATTTTTCATTAAAACAGATTATAATTGAATATTTGCCCCAGAAAACATGAAGCGTAACCCATCCATTGAGAAGAAAAGTTCATTTACTGTCACTCTTGCCTTCGAAAGCTTTATTACTGGCTTGAAATGGATTTATAATCTCATTATTGATTTTAAGTTGAATTTTCTTATAAATTTGGTTAAAACAGAATATAATTGAATGTTTCCCTTGAGAAACGTGACGTGAGAGCCATCCATTGACAACAAAAGTTTATTTATAGTCACTCATGCCTCCGGAAGCCTTATTACTCGCTTTAAATACTTTTATAGTCTCAAAATTGATTTTAAGTTGAATTTTCTTATATTTTTCATTAAAACATATTATAATTGAATGTTTACCTCAGAAAACATGAAGCGAAACCCATCCATTGAGAAGAAAAGTTCATTTATTGTCACTCCTGCCTTCGAAAGCGTTATTACTGGCTTTAAATGGATTTATAATCTCATTATTGATTTTAAGTTGAATTTTCTTATAATTTTGGTTAAAACATAATGTAATTGAATGTTTGCCTCGAGAAACGTGACACGAAAGCCATCCATTAACAACAAAAGTTTATTTATAGTCACTCATGCCTTCGAAAGCCTTATTACTCGCTTTAAATACTTTTATAGTCTCATTATTGATTTTAAGTTGAATATTCTTACATTTTTGGTTAAGAAAGCTTATAATTGAATGTTTGCCTCGTGAAACATGAAGCGAAAGCCATTTATTGACAAGAAAAGTTCATTTGGAGTCACTCATTCTTTTGAAAACGTTATTATTGGTTTTAAATGGATTTATAATCTCATTATTGATTTTAAGTTGAATGTTTTTATAATTTTGGTTAAAACAGAATATAATTGAATGTTTGCCTCAAGAAACGTGACGCGAAAGCCATCCATTGACAAGAAAGTTTATATATAGTCACTCATACCTTCGGAAGCCTTATTACTCGCTTTAAATACTTTTATAGTCTAATTATTGAATTTAAGTTGAATATTGTTACATTTTTTGTTAAGAAAGATTATAATTGATTGTTTGCCTCTGGAAACATGAGGCGAAAGTCATTTATTGACAAGAAAAGTTCATTTATAGTCACTCATTCCTTTGAAAGCGTTATTATAGGTTTTAAATGGATTTATAATCTCATTATTGATTTTAAGTTGAATTTTCTTATAATTTTGATTAAAACAAAATATAATTAAATGTTTACCTCGAGAAACGTGACGCGAAAGGCATTCATTGACAACAAAACTTTATTTATAGTCACTCATGCCTTCGGAAGCCTTATTACTCGCTTTAAATACTTTTATAGTCTCATTATTGATTTTAAGTTGAATATTCTTACATTTTTGGTTAAGAAAGATTATAATTGAATTTTTACCTCGGGAAACATGAAGCGAAAACCATTTATTGACAAGAAAGTTCATTTATAGTCACTCATTCCTTTGAAAGCGTTATTATTGGTTTTAAATGGATTTATAATCTCATTATGGATTTGAAGTTGAATTTTCTTATAATTTTGGTTAAAACAAAATATAATTGAATGTTTGCCTCAAGAAACGTGACGCGAAAGCCATCCATTGACAACAAAAGTTTATTTATAGTCACTTATACCTTCGGAAGCCTTATTACTCGCTTTAAATACTTTTATAGTCTCATTATTGATTTTAAGTTGAATATTCTTACATTTTTGGTTAGGAAAGATTATAATTGAATGTTTGCCTCGGGAAACATGAAGCAAAAGCCATTTATTGACAAGAAAAGTTCATTTATAGTCACTCATTCCTTTGAAAGCGTTATTATTGGTTTTAAATAGATTTATAATCTCATTATTGATTTTAAGTTGATATTTCTTATAATTTTGGTTAAAACAAAATACAATTGAATGTTTGCCTCGCGAAACGTGACGCGAAAGCCATCCATTGACAACAAAAGTTTATTTATAGTCACTCATGCCTTCGGAAGCCTTATTACTCGCTTTAAATGCTTTTATAGTCTCAAAATTGATTTTAAGTTGAATTTTCTTACATTTTTCATTAAAACAGATTATAATTGAATATTTGCCCCAGAAAACATGAAGCGAAACCCATCCATTGAGAAGAAAAGTTCATTTACTGTCACTCCTGCCTTCGAAAGCTTTATTACTGGCTTTAAATGGATTTATAATCTCATTATGGATTTTAAGTTGAATTTTCTTATAAATTTGGTTAAAACAGAATATAATTGAATGTTTCCCTCGAGAAACGTGACGTGAAAGCCATCCATTTACAACAAAAGTTTATTTATAGTCACTCATGCCTCCGGAAGCCTTATTACTCGCTTTAAATACTTTTATAGTCTCAAAATTGATTTTAAGTTGAATTTTCTTATATTTTTCATTAAAACATATTATAATTGAATGTTTACCTCAGAAAACATGAAGCGAAACCCATCCATTGAGAAGAAAAGTTCATTTATTGTCACTCCTGCCTTCGAAAGCGTTATTACTGGCTTTAAATGGATTTATAATCTCATTATTGATTTTAAGTTGAATTTTCTTATAATTTTGATTTAAACATAATGTAATTGAATGTTTGCCTCGAGAAACGTGACACGAAAGCCATCCATTGACAACAAAAGTTTATTTATAGTCACTCATGCCTTCGGAAGCCTTATTACTCGCTTTAAATACTTTTATAGTCTCATTATTGATTTTAAGTTGAATATTCTTACATTTTTGGTTAACAAAGATTATAATTGAATGTTTGCCTTGGGAAACATGAAGCAAAAGCCATTTATTGACAAGAAAAGTTCATTTACAGTCGCTCATTCCTTTGAAAGCGTTATTATTAGTTTTAAATGGATTTATAATCTCATTATTGGTTTTAAGTTGAATTTTCTTATAATTTTGGTTAAAACAGAATATAATTGAATGTTTACCTCGAGAAACGTGACGCGAAAGCCATCCATTGACAAGAAAGTTTATTTATAGTCACTCATGCCTTCGGAAGCCTTATTACTTGCTTTAAATACTTTTATAGTCTCATTATTGATTTTAAGTTGAATATTCTTACATTTTTTGTTAAGAAAGATTATAGTTGAATGTTTGCCTTGGGAAACATGAAGCGAAAGCCATTTATTGACAAGAAAAGTTCATTTATAGTCACTCAATCTTTTGAAAGCGTTATTATTGGTTTTAAATGGATTTATAATCTCATTATTGATTTTAAGTTGAATTTTCTTACATTTTTTGTTAAAACAGATTATAATTTAATGTTTTCCTCAAAAAACATGAAGCGAAAGCCATCCATTGAGAAGAAAAGTTCATTTATTGTCACTCATGCCTTCGAAAGTATTATTACTAGCTTTAAATGGTTTTATATACTCATTATTGATTTTAAGTTGAATTTTCTTATGATTTTGGTTAAAACAGAATATAATTGAATGTTTGCCTTGAGAAACGTGATGCGAAATCCATCCATTGACAACAAAAGCTTATTTATAGTCACTCATGCCTTCGGAAGCCTTATTACTCGCTTTAAATGCTTTTATAGTCTCAATAATGATTTTAAGTTGAATTTTCTTACATTTTTCATTAAAACAGATTATAATTAAATGTTTTCCTCAAAAAGCATGAAGCGAAAGCCATCCATTGAGAAGAAAAGTTCATTTATTGTCACTCATGCCTTCAAAAGCGTTATTACTGGCTTTAAATGGATTTATAATCTCATTATTGATTTTAAGTTGAATTTTCTTACATTTTTCATTAAAACAGATTATAATTGAATGTTTTCCTCAAAAAACATGAAGCGAAAGCCATCCATTGAAAAGAAAAGTTCATTTATTGTCACTCATGCCTTCGAAAGCATTATTACTGGCTTTAAATGGATTTATAATCTCATTATTGATTTTAAGTTGAATTTTCTTACAATTTTGGTGAAAACAAAATATAATTGACTGTTTTCCACGAGAAACGTGATGCGAAAGCCATCCATTGACAAGAAAAGTTTATTTATAGTCACTTATGCCTTCGAAAGCCTTATTACTCGCTTTAAATGCTTTTATAGTCTCAATATTGATTTTAAGTTGAATTCTCTTACATTTTTGGTTAAAACAGATTACAATTGAATGGTGGTTTCAGAAAACATGAAGCGAAATCCTTCCATTGAGAAGAAAAGTTCATTTATTGTCACTCGTGCCTTCGAAAGCTTACTACTGGCTTTAATTGGATTTATAATCTCATTATTGATTTTAAGTTGAATTTTCTTATAATTTTGGTGAAAATAGAATATAATTGAATGTTTGCCTCGAGAAACGTGACGCGAAAGCCATCCATTGACAACAAAAGTTTATTTATAGTCGCTCATGCCTTCGGAAGCCTTATTACTCGCTTTAAATGCTTTTATAGTCTCAAAATTTGATTTTAAGTTGAATTTTCTTACATTTTTCATTAAAACAGATTATAATTGAATATTTTCCTCAGAAAACATGAAGCGAAACCCATCCATTGAGAAGAAAAGTTCATTTATTGTCACTCCTACCTTCGAAAGCGTTATTACTGGCTTTAAATGGATTTATAATCTCATTATTGATTTTAAGTTGAATTTTCTTATAATTTTGGTTAAAAGAGAATATAATTAAAAGTTTGCCTCGAGAAACGTGACGCGAAAGCCATCCATTGACAACAAAAGTTTATTTATAGTCACTCATGCCTTCGGAAGGCTTATTACTCGCTTTAAATACTTTTATAGTCTCATTTATTGATTTTAAGTTGAATATTCTTACATTTTTGGTTAACAAAGATTATAATTGAATGTTTGCCTCGGGAAACATGAAGTGAAAGCCGTTTATTGACAAGAAAATTTCATTTATAGTCACTCATTCCTTTGAAAACGTTATTATTGGTTTTAAATGGATTTATAATCTCATTATTGATTTTAAGTTGAATTTTCTAATAATTTTGGTTAAAACAGAATATAATTGAATGTTTGCCTCGAGAAACGTGACGCGAAAGCCATCCATTGACAACAAAAGTTTATTTATAGTCACTCATGCCTTCGAAAGCCTTATTACTCGCTTTAAATACTTTTATAGTCTCATTATTGATTTTAAGTTGAATATTCTTACATTTTTTGTTAACAAAGATTATAATTGAATGTTTGCCTCGGGAAACATGAAGCGAAAGCCATTTATTGACAAGAAAAGTTCATTTATAGTCACTCATTCCTTTGAAAACGTTATTATTGATTTTAAATGGATTTATAATCTCATTATTGATTTTAAGTTGAATTTTCTAATACTTTTGGTTAAAACAGAATATAATTGAATGTTTGCCTCTAGAAACGTGACGCGAAAGCCATCCATTGACAACAAAAGTTTATTTATAGTCTCATGCCTTCGAAAGCCTTATTACTCGCTTTAAATACTTTTATAGTCTCATTATTGATTTTAAGTTGAATATTCTTACATTTTTTGTTAACAAAGATTATAATTGAATGTTTGCCTCGGGAAACATGAAGCGAAAGCCATTTATTGACAAGAAAAGTTCATTTATAGTCACTCATTCCTTTGAAAACGTTATTATTGATTTTAAATGGATTTATAATCTCATTATTGATTTTAAGTTGAATTTTCTTATAATTTTGGTTAAAACAGAATATAATTGAATGTTTGCCTCAAGAAACGTGACGCGAAAGCCATCCATTGACAACAAAAGTTTATTTATAGTCACTCATGCCTTCGGAAGCCTTATTACTCGCTTTAAATGCTTTTATAGTCTCAAAATTCATTTTAAGTTGAATTTCCTTACATTTTTTGTTAAAACAGATTATAATTGAATATTTGCCTCAGAAAACATGAAGCGAAACCCATCCATTGAGAAGAAAAGTTCATCTATTGTCACTCCTGCCTTCGAAAGCGTTATTACTGGTATTAAATGGATTTATAATCTGGTTACTGATTTTAAGTTGAATTTTCTTATAATTTTGGTTAAAACAGAATATAATTGAATGTTTGCCTCAAGAAATGTGACGCGAAAGCCATCCATTGACAACAAAAGTTTATTTATAGTCATTCATGCCTTCGGAAGCCTTACTACTCGCTTTAAATACTTTTATAGTTTCAAAATTGATTTTAAGTTGAATTTTCTTACATTTTTCATTAAAACAGACTATAATTGAATATTTGCCTCAGAAAATATGAAGCGAAACCCATCCATTGAGAAGAAAAGTTCATCTATTATCACTCCTGCCTTCGAAAGCGTTATTACTGGCTTTAAATGGATTTATAATCTGATTACTGATTTTAAGTTGAATTTTCTTATAATTTTGGCTAAAACTGAATATAATTGAATGTTTGCCTCGAGAAACGTGACGCGAAAGCCATCCATTGACAACAAAAGTTTATTGATAGTCACTCATGCCTTCGGAAGCCTTATTACTCGCTTGAAATACTTTTATAGTCTAATTATTGAATTTAAGTTGAATATTGTTACATTTTTGGTTAAGAAAGATTATAATTGAATGTTTGCCTCGGGAAACATGAAGCAAAAGCCATTCATTGACAAGAAAGTTCATTTATAGTCACTCATTCCTTTGAAAGCGTTATTATTGGTTTTAAATGGATTTATAATCTCATTATTGATTTTAAGTTGAATTTTCTTATAATTTTGGTTAAAACAAAATATAATTGAATGTTTGCCTCAAGAAACGTGACGCGAAAGCCATCCATTGACAACAAAAGTTTATTTATAGTCACTCATACCCTCGGAAGCCTTATTACTCGCTTTAAATACTTTTATAATCTCATTATTGATTTTAAGTTGAATATTCTTACATTTTTTGTTAACAAAGATTATAATTGAATGTTTGCCTCAGGAAACATGAAGTGAAAGCCATTTATTCACAAGAAAATTTCATTTATAGTCACTCATTCCTTTGAAAACGTTATTATTGGTTTTAAATGGATTTATAATCTCATTATTGATTTTAAGTTGAATTTTCTAATAATTTTGGTTAAAACAGAATATAATTGAATGTTTACCTCGAGAAACGTGATGCGAAAGCCATCCATTGGCAACAAAAGTTTATTTATAGTCACTCATGCCTTCGAAAGCCTTATTACTCGCTTTAAATACTTTTATAGTCTCATTATTGATTTTAAGTTGAATATTCTTACATTTTTGGTTAAGAAAGATTATAATTGAATGTTTGCCTCGGGAAACATGAAGCGAAAGCCATTTATTGACAAGAAAAGTTCATTTATAGTCACTCATTCCTTTGAAAACGTTATTATTAGTTTTAAATGGATTTATAATCTGATTACTGATTTTAAGTTGAATTTTCTTATAATTTTGGCTAAAACTGAATATAATTGAATGTTTGCCTCGAGAAACGTGACGCGAAAGCCATCCATTGACAACAAAAGTTTATTGATAGTCACTCATGCCTTCGGAAGCCTTATTACTCGCTTGAAATACTTTTATAGTCTAATTATTGAATTTAAGTTGAATATTGTTACATTTTTGGTTAAGAAAGATTATAATTGAATGTTTGCCTCGGGAAACATGATGCAAAAGCCATTCATTGACAAGAAAGTTCATTTATAGTCACTCATTCCTTTGAAAGCGTTATTATTGGTTTTAAATGGATTTATAATATCATTATTGATTTTAAGTTGAATTTTCTTATAATTTTGGTTAAAACAAAATATAATTGAATGTTTGCTTCAAGAAACGTGACGCGAAAGCCATCCATTGACAACAAAAGTTTATTTATAGTCACTCATGCCTTCGAAAGCCTTATTACTCGCTTTAAATACTTTTATAGTCTCATTATTGATTTTAAGTTGAATATTCTTACATTTTTTGTTAACAAAGATTATAATTGAATGTTTGCCTCGGGAAACATGAAGCGAAAGCCATTTATTGACAAGAAAAGTTCATTTATAGTCACTCATTCCTTTGAAAACGTTATTATTGATTTTAAATGGATTTATAATCTCATTATTGATTTTAAGTTGAATTTTCTTATAATTTTGGTTAAAACAGAATATAATTGAATGTTTGCCTCAAGAAACGTGACGCGAAAGCCATCCATTGACAACAAAAGTTTATTTATAGTCACTCATGCCTTCGGAAGCCTTATTACTCGCTTTAAATGCTTTTATAGTCTCAAAATTCATTTTAAGTTGAATTTCCTTACATTTTTTGTTAAAACAGATTATAATTGAATATTTGCCTCAGAAAACATGAAGCGAAACCCATCCATTGAGAAGAAAAGTTCATCTATTGTCACTCCTGCCTTCGAAAGCGTTATTACTGGTATTAAATGGATTTATAATCTGGTTACTGATTTTAAGTTGAATTTTCTTATAATTTTGGTTAAAACATAATATAATTGAATGTTTGCCTCAAGAAATGTGACGCGAAAGCCATCCATTGACAACAAAAGTATATTTATAGTCATTCATGCCTTCGGAAGCCTTATTACTCGCTTTAAATACTTTTATAGTTTCAAAATTGATTTTAAGTTGAATTTTCTTACATTTTTCATTAAAACAGACTATAATTGAATATTTACCTCAGAAAATATGAAGCGAAACCCATCCATTGAGAAGAAAAGTTCATCTATTATCACTCCTGCCTTCGAAAGCGTTATTACTGGCTTTAAATGGATTTATAATCTGATTACTGATTTTAAGTTGAATTTTCTTATAATTTTGGCTAAAACTGAATATAATTGAATGTTTGCCTCGAGAAACGTGACGCGAAAGCCATCCATTGACAACAAAAGTTTATTGATAGTCACTCATGCCTTCGGAAGCCTTATTACTCGCTTGAAATACTTTTATAGTCTAATTATTGAATTTAAGTTGAATATTGTTACATTTCTGGTTAAGAAAGATTATAATTGAATGTTTGCCTCGGGAAACATGAAGCAAAAGCCATTCATTGACAAGAAAGTTCATTTATAGTCACTCATTCCTTTGAAAGCGTTATTATTGGTTTTAAATGGATTTATAATATCATTATTGATTTTAAGTTGAATTTTCTTATAATTTTGGTTAAAACAAAATATAATTGAATGTTTGCCTCAAGAAACGTGACGCGAAAGCCATCCATTGACAACAAAAGTTTATTTATAGTCACTCATACCTTCGGAAGCCTTATTACTCGCTTTAAATACTTTTATAGTCTCATTATTGATTTTAAGTTGAATATTCTTACATTTTTGTTTAAGAAAGATTATAATTGAATGTTTGCCTCGGGAAACATGAAGCAAAAGCCATTCATTGACAAGAAAAGTTCATTTATAGTCACTCATTCCTTTGAAAGCGTTATTATTGGTTTTAAATAGATTTATAATCTCATTGTTGATTTTAAGTTGATATTTCTTATAATTTTGGTTAAAACAAAATATAATTGAATGTTTTCCTCGCGAAACGTGACGCGAAAGCCATCCATTGGCAACAAAAGTTTATTTATAGTCACTCATGCCTTCGGAAGCCTTATTACTCGCTTTAAATGCTTTTATAGTCTCAAAATTGATTTTAAGTTGAATTTTCTTACATTTTTCATTAAAACAGATTATAATTGAATATTTGCCCCAGAAAACATGAAGCGTAACCCATCCATTGAGAAGAAAAGTTCATTTACTGTCACTCTTGCCTTCGAAAGCTTTATTACTGGCTTGAAATGGATTTATAATCTCATTATTGATTTTAAGTTGAATTTTCTTATAAATTTGGTTAAAACAGAATATAATTGAATGTTTCCCTCGAGCAACGTGACGTGAAAGCCATCCATTGACAAGAAAAGTTTATTTATAGTCACTCATGCCTCCGGAAGCCTTATTACTCGCTTTAAATACTTTTATAGTCTCAAAATTGATTTTAAGTTGAATTTTCTTATATTTTTCATTAAAACATATTATAATTGAATGTTTACCTCAGAAAACATGAAGCGAAACCCATCCATTGAGAAGAAAAGTTCATTTATTGTCACTCCTGCCTTCGAAAGCGTTATTACTGGCTTTAAATGGATTTATAATCTCATTATTGATTTTAAGTTGAATTTTCTTATAATTTTGGTTAAAACATAATGTAATTGAATGTTGGCCTCGAGAAACGTGACACGAAAGCCATCCATTAACAACAAAAGTTTATTTATAGTCACTCATACTTTCGGAAGCCTTATTACTCGCTTTAAATACTTTTATAGTCTCATTATTGATTTTAAGTTGAATATTCTTACATTTTTGGTTAAGAAAGTTTATAATTGAATGTTTGCCTCGTGAAACATGAAGCGAAAGCCATTTATTGACAAGAAAAGTTCATTTGTAGTCACTCATTCTTTTGAAAGCGTTATTATTGGTTTTAAATGGATTTATAATCTCATTATTGATTTTAAGTTGAATTTTTTTATAATTTTGGTTAAAACAGAATATAATTGAATGTTTGCCTCAAGAAACGTGACGCGAAATCCATCCATTGACAAGAAAGTTTATATATAGTCACTCATACCTTCGGAAGCCTTATTACTCGCTTTAAATACTTTTATAGTCTAAATATTGAATTTAAGTTGAATATTGTTACATTTTTGGTTAAGAAAGATTATAATTGATTGTTTGCCTCTGCAAACATGAGGCGAAAGTCATTTATTGACAAGAAAAGTTCATTTATAGTCACTCATTCCTTTGAAAGCGTTATTATAGGTTTTAAATGGATTTATAATCTCATTATTGATTTTAAGTTGAATTTTCTTATAATTTTGGTTAAAACAAAATATAATTCAATGTTTGCCTCGAGAAACGTGACGCGAAAGGCATCCATTGACAACAAAAGTTTATTTATAGTCACTCATGCCTTCGGAAGCCTTATTACTCGCTTTAAATACTTTTATAGTCTCATTATTGATTTTAAGTTGAATATTCTTACATTTTTGGTTAAGAAAGATTATAATTGAATTTTTGCCTCGGGAAACATGAAGCGAAAACCATTTATTGACAAGAAAGTTCATTTATAGTCACTCATTCCTTTGAAAGCGTTATTATTGGTTTTAAATGGATTTATAAACTCATTATGGATTTGAAGTTGAATTTTCTTATAATTTTGGTTAAAACAAAATATAATTGAATGTTTGCCTCAAGAAACGTGACGCGAAAGCCATCCATTGACAACAAAAGTTTATTTATAGTCACTTATACCTTCGGAAGCCTTATTACTCGCTTTAAATACTTTTATAGTCTCATTATTGATTTTAAGTTGAATATTCTTACATTTTTGGTTAGGAAAGATTATAATTGAATGTTTGCCTCGGGAAACATGAAGCAAAAGCCATTTATTGACAAGAAAAGTTCATTTATAGTCACTCATTCCTTTGAAAACGTTATTATTGATTTTAAATGGATTTATAATCTCATTATTGATTTTAAGTTGAATTTTCTTATAATTTTGGTTAAAACAGAATATAATTGAATGTTTGCCTCAAGAAACGTGACGCGAAAGCCATCCATTGACAACAAAAGTTTATTTATAGTCACTCATGCCTTCGGAAGCCTTATTACTCGCTTTAAATGCTTTTATAGTCTCAAAATTCATTTTAAGTTGAATTTCCTTACATTTTTTGTTAAAACAGATTATAATTGAATATTTGCGTCAGAAAACATGAAGCGAAACCCATCCATTGAGAAGAAAAGTTCATCTATTGTCACTCCTGCCTTCGAAAGCGTTATTACTGGTATTAAATGGATTTATAATCTGGTTACTGATTTTAAGTTGAATTTTCTTATAATTTTGGTTAAAACAGAATATAATTGAATGTTTGCCTCAAGAAATGTGACGCGAAAGCCATCCATTGACAACAAAAGTTTATTTATAGTCATTCATGCCTTCGGAAGCCTTATTACTCGCTTTAAATACTTTTATAGTTTCAAAATTGATTTTAAGTTGAATTTTCTTACATTTTTCATTAAAACAGACTATAATTGAATATTTGCCTCAGAAAATATGAAGCGAAACCCATCCATTGAGAAGAAAAGTTCATCTATTATCACTCCTGCCTTCGAAAGCGTTATTACTGGCTTTAAATGGATTTATAATCTGATTACTGATTTTAAGTTGAATTTTCTTATAATTTTGGCTAAAACTGAATATAATTGAATGTTTGCCTCGAGAAACGTGACGCGAAAGCCATCCATTGACAACAAAAGTTTATTGATAGTCACTCATGCCTTCGGAAGCCTTATTACTCGCTTGAAATACTTTTATAGTCTAATTATTGAATTTAAGTTGAATATTGTTACATTTTTGGTTAAGAAAGATTATAATTGAATGTTTGCCTCGGGAAACATGAAGCAAAAGCCATTCATTGACAAGAAAGTTCATTTATAGTCACTCATTCCTTTGAAAGCGTTATTATTGGTTTTAAATGGATTTATAATATCATTATTGATTTTAAGTTGAATTTTCTTATAATTTTGGTTAAAACAAAATATAATTGAATGTTTGCCTCAAGAAACGTGACGCGAAAGCCATCCATTGACAACAAAAGTTTATTTATAGTCACTCATACCTTCGGAAGCCTTATTACTCGCTTTAAATACTTTTATAGTCTCATTATTGATTTTAAGTTGAATATTCTTACATTTTTGTTTAAGAAAGATTATAATTGAATGTTTGCCTCGGGAAACATGAAGCAAAAGCCATTCATTGACAAGAAAAGTTCATTTATAGTCACTCATTCCTTTGAAAGCGTTATTATTGGTTTTAAATAGATTTATAATCTCATTGTTGATTTTAAGTTGATATTTCTTATAATTTTGGTTAAAACAAAATATAATTGAATGTTTGCCTCGCGAAACGTGACGCGAAAGCCATCCATTGGCAACAAAAGTTTTTTTATAGTCACTCATGCCTTCGGAAGCCTTATTACTCGCTTTAAATGCTTTTATAGTCTCAAAATTGATTTTAAGTTGAATTTTCTTACATTTTTCATTAAAACAGATTATAATTGAATATTTGCCCCAGAAAACATGAAGTGTAACCCATCCATTGAGAAGAAAAGTTCTTTTACTGTCACTCTTGCCTTCGAAAGCTTTATTACTGGCTTGAAATGGATTTATAATCTCATTATTGATTTTAAGTTGAATTTTCTTATAAATTTGGTTAAAACAGAATATAATTGAATGTTTCCCTCAAGCAACGTGACGTGAAAGCCATCCATTGACAAGAAAAGTTTATTTATAGTCACTCATGCCTCCAGAAGCCTTATTACTCGCTTTAAATACTTTTATAGTCTCAAAATTGATTTTAAGTTGAATTTTCTTATATTTTTCATTAAAACATATTATAATTGAATGTTTACCTCAGAAAACATGAAGCGAAACCCATCCATTGAGAAGAAAAGTTCATTTATTTTCACTCCTGCCTTCGAAAGCGTTATTACTGGCTTTAAATGGATTTATAATCTCATTATTGATTTTAAGTTGAATTTTCTTATAATTTTGGTTAAAACATAATGTAATTGAATGTTGGCCTCGAGAAACGTGACACGAAAGCCATCCATTAACAACAAAAGTTTATTTATAGTCACTCATGCTTTCGGAAGCCTTATTACTCGCTTTAAATACTTTTATAGTCTCATTATTGATTTTAAGTTGAATATTCTTACATTTTTGGTTAAGAAAGTTTATAATTGAATGTTTGCCTCGTGAAACATGAAGCGAAAGCCATTTATTGACAAGAAAAGTTCATTTGTAGTCACTCATTCTTTTGAAAGCGTTATTATTGGTTTTAAATGGATTTATAATCTCATTATTGATTTTAAGTTGAATTTTTTTATAATTTTGGTTAAAACAGAATATAATTGAATGTTTGCCTCAAGAAACGTGACGCGAAATCCATCCATTGACAAGAAAGTTTATATATAGTCACTCATACCTTCGAAAGCCTTATTACTCGCTTTAAATACTTTTATAGTCTAATTATTGAATTTAAGTTGAATATTGTTACATTTTTGGTTAAGAAAGATTATAATTGATTGTTTGCCTCTGCAAACATGAGGCGAAAGTCATTTATTGACAAGAAAAGTTCATTTATAGTCACTCATTCCTTTGAAAGCGTTATTATAGGTTTTAAATGGATTTATAATCTCATTATTGATTTTAAGTTGAATTTTCTTATAATTTTGGTTAAAACAAAATATAATTCAATGTTTGCCTCGAGAAACGTGACGCGAAAGGCATCCATTGACAACAAAAGTTTATTTATAGTCACTCATGCCTTCGGAAGCCTTATTACTCGCTTTAAATACTTTTATAGTCTCATTATTGATTTTAAGTTGAATATTCTTACATTTTTGGTTAAGAAAGATTATAATTGAATTTTTGCCTCGGGAAACATGAAGCGAAAACCATTTATTGACAAGAAAGTTCATTTATAGTCACTCATTCCTTTGAAAGCGTTATTATTGGTTTTAAATGGATTTATAATCTCATTATGGATTTGAAGTTGAATTTTCTTATAATTTTGGTTAAAACAAAATATAATTGAATGTTTGCCTCAAGAAACGTGACGCGAAAGCCATCCATTGACAACAAAAGTTTATTTATAGTCACTTATACCTTCGGAAGCCTTATTACTCGCTTTAAATACTTTTATAGTCTCATTATTGATTTTAAGTTGAATATTCTTAAATTTTTGGTTAGGAAAGATTATAATTGAATGTTTGCCTCGGGAAACATGAAGCAAAAGCCATTTATTGACAAGAAAAGTTCATTTATAGTCACTCATTCCTTTGAAAGCGTTATTATTGGTTTTAAATAGATTTATAATCTCATTATTGATTTTAAGTTGATATTTCTTATAATTTTGGTTAAAACAAAATACAATTGAATGTTTGCCTCGCGAAACGTGACGCGAAAGCCATCCATTGACAACAAAAGTTTATTTATAGTCACTCATGCCTTCGGAAGCCTTATTACTCGCTTTAAATGCTTTTATAGTCTCAAAATTGATTTTAAGTTAAATTTTCTTACATTTTTCATTAAAACAGATTATAATTGAATATTTGCCCCAGAAAACATGAAGCGAAACCCATCCATTGAGAAGAAAAGTTCATTTACTGTCACTCCTGCCTTCGAAAGCTTTATTACTGGCTTTAAATGGATTTATAATCTCATTATGGATTTTAAGTTGAATTTTCTTATAAATTTGGTTAAAACAGAATATAATTGAATGTTTCCCTCGAGAAACGTGACGTGAAAGCCATCCATTTACAACAAAAGTTTATTTATAGTCACTCATGCCTCCGGAAGCCTTATTACTCGCTTTAAATACTTTTATAGTCTCAAAATTGATTTTAAGTTGAATTTTCTTAAATTTTTCATTAAAACATATTATAATTGAATGTTTACCTCAGAAAACATGAAGCGAAACCCATCCATTGAGAAGAAAAGTTCATTTATTGTCACTCCTGCCTTCGAAAGCGTTATTACTGGCTTTAAATGGATTTATAATCTCATTATTGATTTTAAGTTGAATTTTCTTATAATTTTGATTTAAACATAATGTAATTGAATGTTTGCCTCGAGAAACGTGACACGAAAGCCATCCATTGACAACAAAAGTTTATTTATAGTCACTCATGCCTTCGGAAGCCTTATTACTCGCTTTAAATACTTTTATAGTCTCATTATTGATTTTAAGTTGAATATTCTTACATTTTTGGTTAAGAAAGTTTATAATTGAATGTTTGCCTCGTGAAACATGAAGCGAAAGCCATTTATTGACAAGAAAAGTTCATTTGTAGTCACTCATTCTTTTGAAAGCGTTATTATTGGTTTTAAATGGATTTATAATCTCATTATTGATTTTAAGTTGAATTTTTTTATAATTTTGGTTAAAACAGAATATAATTGAATGTTTGCCTCAAGAAACGTGACGCGAAAGCCATCCATTGACAAGAAAGTTTATATATAGTCACTCATACCTTCGGAAGCCTTATTACTCGCTTTAAATACTTTTATAGTCTCATTATTGATTTTAAGTTGAATATTCTTACATTTTTGGTTAAGAAAGATTATAATTGAATGTTTGCCTTGGGAAACATGAAGCAAAAGCCATTTATTGACAAGAAAAGTTCATTTACAGTCACTCATTCCTTTGAAAGCGTTATTATTGGTTTTAAATGGATTTATAATCTCATTATTGGTTTTAAGTTGAATTTTCTTATAATTTTGGTTAAAACAGAAAATAATTGAATGTTTACCTCGAGAAACGTGACGCGAAAGCCATCCATTGACAAGAAAGTTTATTTATAGTCACTCATGCCTTCGGAAGCCTTATTACTTTCTTTAAATACTTTTATAGTCTCATTATTGATTTTAAGTTGAATATTCTTACATTTTTGGTTAAGAAAGATTATAGTTGAATGTTTGCCTTGGGAAACATGAAGCGAAAGCCATTTATTGACAAGAAAAGTTCATTTATAGTCACTCAATCTTTTGAAAGCGTTATTATTGGTTTTAAATGGATTTATAATCTCATTATTGATTTTAAGTTGAATTTTCTTACATTTTTTGTTAAAACAGATTATAATTTAATGTTTTCCTCAAAAAACATGAAGCGAAAGCCATCCATTGAGAAGAAAAGTTCATTTATTGTCACTCATGCCTTCGAAAGTATTATTACTAGCTTTAAATGGTTTTATATACTCATTATTGATTTTAAGTTGAATTTTCTTATGATTTTGGTTAAAACAGAATATAATTGAATGTTTGCCTTGAGAAACGTGATGCGAAATCCATCCATTGACAACAAAAGCTTATTTATAGTCACTCATGCCTTCGGAAGCCTTATTACTCGCTTTAAATGCTTTTATAGTCTCAATAATGATTTTAAGTTGAATTTTCTTACATTTTTCATTAAAACAGATTATAATTAAATGTTTTCCTCAAAAAGCATGAAGCGAAAGCCATCCATTGAGAAGAAAAGTTCATTTATTGTCACTCATGCCTTCAAAAGCGTTATTACTGGCTTTAAATGGATTTATAATCTCATTATTGATTTTAAGTTGAATTTTCTTACATTTTTCATTAAAACAGATTATAATTGAATGTTTTCCTCAAAAAACATGAAGCGAAAGCCATCCATTGAAAAGAAAAGTTCATTTATTGTCACTCATACCTTCGAAAGCATTATTACTGGCTTTAAATGGATTTATAATCTCATTATTGATTTTAAGTTGAATTTTCTTACAATTTTGGTGAAAACAAAATATAATTGACTGTTTTCCACGAGAAACGTGATGCGAAAGCCATCCATTGACAAGAAAAGTTTATTTATAGTCACTTATGCCTTCGAAAGCCTTATTACTCGCTTTAAATGCTTTTATAGTCTCAATATTGATTTTAAGTTGAATTCTCTTACATTTTTGGTTAAAACAGATTACAATTGAATGGTGGTTTCAGAAAACGTGAAGCGAAATCCTTCCATTGAGAAGAAAAGTTCATTTATTGTCACTCGTGCCTTCGAAAGCTTACTACTGGCTTTAATTGGATTTATAATCTCATTATTGATTTTAAGTTGAATTTTCTTATAATTTTGGTGAAAACAGAATATAATTGAATGTTTGCCTCGAGAAACGTGACGCGAAAGCCATCCATTGACAACAAAAGTTTATTTATAGTCGCTCATGCCTTCGGAAGCCTTATTACTCGCTTTAAATGCTTTTATAGTCTCAAAATTTGATTTTAAGTTGAATTTTCTTACATTTTTCATTAAAACAGAGTATAATTGAATATTTGCCTCAGAAAACATGAAGCGAAACCCATCCATTGAGAAGAAAAGTTTATTTATTGTCACTCCTACCTTCGAAAGCGTTATTACTAGCTTTAAATGGATTTATAATCTCATTATTGATTTTAAGTTGAATTTTCTTATAATTTTGGTTAAAAGAGAATATAATTAAAAGTTTGCCTCGAGAAACGTGACGCGAAAGCCATCCATTGACAACAAAAGTTTATTTATAGTCACTCATGCCTTCGGAAGGCTTATTACTCGCTTGAAATACTTTTATAGTCTCATTTATTGATTTTAAGTTGAATATTCTTACATTTTTGGTTAAAATAGATTATAATTGAATGTTTGCCTCGAGAAACGTGAAGCGAAAGCCATCTACTGACAAGAAAAGTTTATTTATTCTCACTCATGCCTTCGAAAGTGTTATTACTCGCTTTAAATAGTTTTATATTCTCATTATTGATTTTAAGTTGAGTTTTCTTATATTTTTGGTAAAAGAGAATATAATTGAATGTTTGCCTTGGGAAACGTGAAGTGAAAGCCATCCATCGATAGGAAAAGTTCATTTATAGTCACTCATACCTTCGGAAGCCTTATTGCCCGCTTGAAATGGTTTTATAGTCTCATTATTGATTTTAAGTTGAATTTTCTTACATTTTTTGTTAAAACAGATTATAATTGGATGTTTACCTCAGAAAATGTGAAGCAAAGCCATCCATTACCAAGAAAAGTTCATTTATTGTCAACCATGCCTTCGAAAGCTTTATTACTGGCTTTAAATGGATTTATAATCTCATTATTTATTTTAAGTTGAATTTTCTTACAATTTTGGTTAAAACAAAATATAATTGACTGTTTGCCACGAGAAACATGACGCGAAAGTCATCCATTGAAAACAAAAGTTTATTTATAGTCACTTATGCCTTTGAAATCCTTATTACTCGCTTTAAATGCTTTTATAGTCTCAATATTGATTTTAAGTTGAATTCGCTTACATTTTTGGTTAAAACAGGTTATAATTGAATGGTTGTTTCAGAAAACGTGAAGCGAAATCCTTCCATTGAGAAGAAAAGTTCATTTATTATGACTCGTGCCTTCGAAAGCGTTACTACTGGCTTTAAATGGATTTATAATCTCATTATTGATTTTAAGTTGAATTTTCTAATAATTTTGGTAAAAAACAGAATATAATTAAATGTTTGCCTCGAGAAACGTGACGCGAAAGCCATCCATTGACAAGAAAAGTTTATTTATAGTCACTTATGCCTTCGAAAGCCTTATTACTCGCTTTAAATGCTTTTATAGTCTCAATATTGATTTTAAGTTGAATTCTCTTACATTTTTGGTTAAAACAGATTATAATTGAATGGTTGTTTCGGAAAACGTGAAGCGAAATCCTTCCATTGAGAAGAAAAGTTCATTTATTGTCACTCGTGCCTTCGAAAGCGTTACGATTGGCTTTAAATGGATTTATAATCTCATTATTGATTTTAAGTTGAATTTTCTTATAATTTTGGTGAAAACAGAATATAATTAAATGTTTACCTCGAGAAACGTGATGCGAAAGCCATCCAATGACAAGAAAAGTTTATTTATAGTCACTCATGCCTTTGGAAGCCTTATTACTTACTTTAAATACTTTTATAGTCTCATTATTGATTTTAATTTGAATATTCTTACATTTTTGGTTAAGAAAGATTATAATTGAATGTTTACCTCGAGAAACATGAAGCGAAAGCCATTTATTGACAAGAAAAGTTCATTTATAGTCACTCATTCCTTTGAAAGCGTTATTATGGGTTTTAAATGGATTTATAATCTCATTATTGATTTTAAGTTGAATTTTCTTATAATTTTGGTTAAAACAGAATATAATTGAATGTTTGCCTTGAGAAACGTGATGCGAAATCCATCCATTGACTACAAAAAGCTTATTTATATTCACTCATGCCTTCGGAAGATTATTACTCGCTTTATATGCTTTTATAGTCTCAATATTGATTTTAAGTTGAATATTCTTACATTTTTGGTTAAGAAAGATTATAATTGAATGTTTGCCTCGGGAAACATGAAGCAAAAGCCATTTATTGACAAGAAAAGTTCATTTATAGTCACTCATTCCTTTGAAAGCGTTTTTATTGGTTTTAAATGGATTTATAATCTCATTATTGATTTTAAGTTGAATTTTCTTATAATTTTTGTTAAAACAGAATATAATTGAATATTTGCCTATAGAAACGTGACGCAAAAGCCATCCATTGACAACAAAAGTTTATTTATAGTCACTCATACCTTCAGAAGCCTTATTACTCGCTTTTAATGCTTTTATAGTCTCAAAATTGATTTTAAGTTGAATTTTCTTACATTTTTCATTAAAACAAATTATAATTGAATGTTTGCCTCAAAAAACATGAAGCGAAACCCATCCATTAAGAAGAAAAGTTCATTTATTTTCACTCCTGCCTTCGAAAGCGTTATTACTGGCTTTAAATGGATTTATAATCTCATTATTGATTTTAAGTTGAATTTTCTTATAATTTTGGTTAAAACAGAATATAATTGAATGGTTGCCTCAGGAAACGTGAAGCGAAAGCCATCCACGACAAGAAAAGTTCATTTATAGTCACTCATACCTTCGGAAGCCTTATTGCCCGCTTGAAATGGTTTTATAGTCTCATTATTGATTTTAAGTTGAATTTTCTTATATTTTTTGTTAAAACAGATTATAATTGGATGTTTGCCTCGGAAAACGCAAAGCAAAAGCCATCCATTGCCAAGAAAAGTTCATTTATTGTCAACCATGCCTTCGAAAGCATTATTACTGGCTTTAAATGGATTTATAATCTCATTATTGATTTTAACTTGAATTTTCTGACAATTTTGGTTAAAACAAAATATAATTGACTGTTTGCCACGAGAAACATTACGCGAAAGTCATCCATTAACAAGAAAAGTTTATTTATAGTCACTTATGCCTTTGAAAGCCTTATTACTCGCTTTAAATGCTTTTATAGTCTCAATATTGATTTTAAGTTGAATTCGCTTACATTTTTGGTTAAAACAGATTATAATTGAATGGTTGTTTTGAAAAACGTGAAGCGAAATCCTTCCATTGAGAGGAAAAGTTCATTTATTGTGACTCGTGCCTTCGAAAGCGTTACTACTGGCTTTAAATGGATTTATAATCTCATTATTGATTTTAAGTTGAATTTTCTTATAATTTTGGTGAAAACAGAATATAATTGAATGTTTGCCTCGAGAAACGTGACGCGAAAGCCATCCAATGACAAGAAAAGTTTATTTATAGTCACTCATGCCTTCGAAAGCCTTATTACTCGCTTTAAATACTTTTATAGTCTCGTTATTGATTTTAAGTTGAATATTCTTACATTTTTTGTTAAGAAAGATTATAATTGAATGTTTGCCTCGGGAAACATGAAGCGACAGCCATTTATTGACAATAAAAGTTTATTTATATTCACTCATTCCTTTGAAAGCGTTATTATTGGTTTTAAATGGATTTATAATCTCATTATTGATTTTAAGTTGAATTTTCTTATAATTTTGGTTAAAACAGAATATAATTGAATGTTTGCCTTAAGAAACGTGATGCGAAATCCATCCATTGACAACAAAAGCTTATTTATAGTCACTCATGCCTTCGGAAGCCTTATTACTCGCTTTAAATGCTTTTATAGTCTCAATATTGATTTTAAGTTGAATTTTCTTACATTTTTCATTAAAACAGATTATAATTGAATGTTTTCCTCAAAAATCATGAAGCGAAAGCCATCCATTGAGAAGAAAAGTTCATTTATTGTCACTCATGGCTTCAAAAGCGTTATTACTGGCTTTAAATGGATTTATAATCTCATTATTGATTTTAAGTTGCTTTTTCTTATAATTTTGGTGAAAACAGAATATAATTGAATGTTTGCCTCGAGAAACGTGACACGAAAGCCATCCGTTGACAAGAAAGTTTATTTATAGTCACTCATGCCTTCGACAGCCCTATTACTCGCTTTAAATACTTTTATAGTCTCATTATTGATTTTAAGTTGAATATGCTTACATTTTTGGTTAAGAAAGATTATAATTGAATGTTTGCCTCAGAAAAATGAAGCGAAAGCCATTTATTGACAAGAAAAGTTCATTTATAGTCACTCATTCCTTTGAAAGCGTTATTATTGGTTTTAAATGGATTTATAATCTCATTATTGATTTTAAGTTGAATTTTCTTATAATTTTGGTTAAAACAGAATATAATTGAATGTTTGCCTCAAGAAACGTGATGCGAAAGCCATCCATTGACAACAAAAGTTTAGTTATAGTCACTCATGCCTTCAGAAGCCTTATTACTCGTTTTAACTACTTTTATAGTCTCATTATTGATTTTAAGTTGAATTTTCTTACATTTTTGGTTAAAACAGATTATAATTAAATGGTTGTTTTTGAAAACGTGAAGCGAAATCCTTCCATTGAGAAGAAAAGTTCATTTATTGTCACTCGTGCCTTTGAAAGCGTTACTACTGGCTTTAAATGGATTTATAATCTCATTATTGATTTTAAGTTGAATTTTCTTATAATTTTTGTTCAAACAGAATATAATTGAATGTTTGCCTTGAGAAACGTGATGCCAAATCTATCCATTGACAACAAAAGTTTATTTATAGTCACTCATGCCTTCGGAAGCCTTATTACTCGCTTTAAATGCTTTTCTAGTCTCAATATTGATTTTAAGTTAAATTTTCTTACATTTTTCATTAAAATAGATTATAACTGAATGTTTGCCTCAAAAAACATGAAGCGAAACCCATCCATTGAGAAGAAAGTTCATTTATTGTCACTCCTGCCTTCGAAAGCGTTATTACTGGCTTTAAATGGATTTATAATCTCATTATTGATTTTAAGTTGAATTTTCTTATTATTTTGGTGAAAACATAATATAATTGAATGTTTGCCTCGAGAAACATGACGCGAAAGCCATCCATTGACAACAAAAGTTTATTTATAGTCACTCATGCCTTCGGAAGCCTTATTACTCGCTTTAAATACTTTTATAGTCTCATTATTGTATTTAAGTTGAATATTCTTACATTTTTGGTTAACAAAGATTATAATTGAATGTTTGCCTCGGGAAACATGAAGCGAAAGCCATTTATTGACAACAAAAGTTCATTTATAGTCACTCATTCCTTTGAAAGCGTTTTTATTGGTTTTAAAT
Organism: Theobroma cacao; assembly: GCF_053813885.1. Taxonomy (NCBI): domain Eukaryota; kingdom Viridiplantae; phylum Streptophyta; class Magnoliopsida; order Malvales; family Malvaceae; genus Theobroma; species Theobroma cacao. Next base: position 29,451,541 of record NC_142647.1, read on the forward strand.
GGATTTATAATCTCATTATTGATTTTAAGTTGAATTTTCTTATAATTTTGGTTAAAACAGAATATAATTGAATATTTGCCTATAGAAACGTGACGCAAAAGCCATCCATTGACAACAAAAGTTTATTTATAGTCACTCATACCTTCAGAAGCCTTATTACTCGCTTTAAATGCTTTTATAGTCTCAAAATTGATTTTAAGTTGAATTTTCTTACATTTTTCATTAAAACAAATTATAATTGAATGTTTGCCTCAAAAAACATGAAGCGAAACCCATCCATTAAGAAGAAAAGTTCATTTATTTTCACTCCTGCCTTCGAAAGCGTTATTACTGGCTTTAAATGGATTTATAATCTCATTATTGATTTTAAGTTGAATTTTCTTATAATTTTGGTTAAAACAGAATATAATTGAATGGTTGCCTCAGGAAACGTGAAGCGAAAGCCATCCACGACAAGAAAAGTTCATTTATAGTCACTCATACCTTCGGAAGCCTTATTGCCCGCTTGAAATGGTTTTATAGTCTCATTATTGATTTTAAGTTGAATTTTCTTATATTTTTTGTTAAAACAGATTATAATTGGATGTTTGCCTCGGAAAACGCAAAGCAAAAGCCATCCATTGCCAAGAAAAGTTCATTTATTGTCAACCATGCCTTCGAAAGCATTATTACTGGCTTTAAATGGATTTATAATCTCATTATTGATTTTAACTTGAATTTTCTGACAATTTTGGTTAAAACAAAATATAATTGACTGTTTGCCACGAGAAACATTACGCGAAAGTCATCCATTAACAAGAAAAGTTTATTTATAGTCACTTATGCCTTTGAAAGCCTTATTACTCGCTTTAAATGCTTTTATAGTCTCAATATTGATTTTAAGTTGAATTCGCTTACATTTTTGGTTAAAACAGATTATAATTGAATGGTTGTTTTGAAAAACGTGAAGCGAAATCCTTCCATTGAGAGGAAAAGTTCATTTATTGTGACTCGTGCCTTCGAAAGCGTTACTACTGGCTTTAAATGGATTTATAATCTCATTATTGATTTTAAGTTGAATTTTCTTATAATTTTGGTGAAAACAGAATATAATTGAATGTTTGCCTCGAGAAACGTGACGCGAAAGCCATCCAATGACAAGAAAAGTTTATTTATAGTCACTCATGCCTTCGAAAGCCTTATTACTCGCTTTAAATACTTTTATAGTCTCGTTATTGATTTTAAGTTGAATATTCTTACATTTTTTGTTAAGAAAGATTATAATTGAATGTTTGCCTCGGGAAACATGAAGCGACAGCCATTTATTGACAATAAAAGTTTATTTATATTCACTCATTCCTTTGAAAGCGTTATTATTGGTTTTAAATGGATTTATAATCTCATTATTGATTTTAAGTTGAATTTTCTTATAATTTTGGTTAAAACAGAATATAATTGAATGTTTGCCTTAAGAAACGTGATGCGAAATCCATCCATTGACAACAAAAGCTTATTTATAGTCACTCATGCCTTCGGAAGCCTTATTACTCGCTTTAAATGCTTTTATAGTCTCAATATTGATTTTAAGTTGAATTTTCTTACATTTTTCATTAAAACAGATTATAATTGAATGTTTTCCTCAAAAATCATGAAGCGAAAGCCATCCATTGAGAAGAAAAGTTCATTTATTGTCACTCATGGCTTCAAAAGCGTTATTACTGGCTTTAAATGGATTTATAATCTCATTATTGATTTTAAGTTGCTTTTTCTTATAATTTTGGTGAAAACAGAATATAATTGAATGTTTGCCTCGAGAAACGTGACACGAAAGCCATCCGTTGACAAGAAAGTTTATTTATAGTCACTCATGCCTTCGACAGCCCTATTACTCGCTTTAAATACTTTTATAGTCTCATTATTGATTTTAAGTTGAATATGCTTACATTTTTGGTTAAGAAAGATTATAATTGAATGTTTGCCTCAGAAAAATGAAGCGAAAGCCATTTATTGACAAGAAAAGTTCATTTATAGTCACTCATTCCTTTGAAAGCGTTATTATTGGTTTTAAATGGATTTATAATCTCATTATTGATTTTAAGTTGAATTTTCTTATAATTTTGGTTAAAACAGAATATAATTGAATGTTTGCCTCAAGAAACGTGATGCGAAAGCCATCCATTGACAACAAAAGTTTAGTTATAGTCACTCATGCCTTCAGAAGCCTTATTACTCGTTTTAACTACTTTTATAGTCTCATTATTGATTTTAAGTTGAATTTTCTTACATTTTTGGTTAAAACAGATTATAATTAAATGGTTGTTTTTGAAAACGTGAAGCGAAATCCTTCCATTGAGAAGAAAAGTTCATTTATTGTCACTCGTGCCTTTGAAAGCGTTACTACTGGCTTTAAATGGATTTATAATCTCATTATTGATTTTAAGTTGAATTTTCTTATAATTTTTGTTCAAACAGAATATAATTGAATGTTTGCCTTGAGAAACGTGATGCCAAATCTATCCATTGACAACAAAAGTTTATTTATAGTCACTCATGCCTTCGGAAGCCTTATTACTCGCTTTAAATGCTTTTCTAGTCTCAATATTGATTTTAAGTTAAATTTTCTTACATTTTTCATTAAAATAGATTATAACTGAATGTTTGCCTCAAAAAACATGAAGCGAAACCCATCCATTGAGAAGAAAGTTCATTTATTGTCACTCCTGCCTTCGAAAGCGTTATTACTGGCTTTAAATGGATTTATAATCTCATTATTGATTTTAAGTTGAATTTTCTTATTATTTTGGTGAAAACATAATATAATTGAATGTTTGCCTCGAGAAACATGACGCGAAAGCCATCCATTGACAACAAAAGTTTATTTATAGTCACTCATGCCTTCGGAAGCCTTATTACTCGCTTTAAATACTTTTATAGTCTCATTATTGTATTTAAGTTGAATATTCTTACATTTTTGGTTAACAAAGATTATAATTGAATGTTTGCCTCGGGAAACATGAAGCGACAGCCATTTATTGACAACAAAAGTTCATTTATAGTCACTCATTCCTTTGAAAGCGTTTTTATTGGTTTTAAATGGATTTATAATCTCATTATTGATTTTAAGTTGAATTTTCTTATAATTTTGGTTAAAACAGAATATAATTGAATATTTGCCTATAGAAACGTGACGCAAAAGCCATCCATTGACAACAAAAGTTTATTTATAGTCACTCATACCTTCAGAAGCCTTATTACTCGCTTTAAATGCTTTTATAGTCTCAAAATTGATTTTAAGTTGAATTTTCTTACATTTTTCATTAAAACAAATTATAATTGAATGTTTGCCTCAAAAAACATGAAGCGAAACCCATCCATTAAGAAGAAAAGTTCATTTATTTTCACTCCTGCCTTCGAAAGCGTTATTACTGGCTTTAAATGGATTTATAATCTCATTATTGATTTTAAGTTGAATTTTCTTATAATTTTGGTTAAAACAGAATATAATTGAATGGTTGCCTCAGGAAACGTGAAGCGAAAGCCATCCACGACAAGAAAAGTTCATTTATAGTCACTCATACCTTCGGAAGCCTTATTGCCCGCTTGAAATGGTTTTATAGTCTCATTATTGATTTTAAGTTGAATTTTCTTATATTTTTTGTTAAAACAGATTATAATTGGATGTTTGCCTCGGAAAACGCAAAGCAAAAGCCATCCATTGCCAAGAAAAGTTCATTTATTGTCAACCATGCCTTCGAAAGCATTATTACTGGCTTTAAATGGATTTATAATCTCATTATTGATTTTAACTTGAATTTTCTGACAATTTTGGTTAAAACAAAATATAATTGACTGTTTGCCACGAGAAACATTACGCGAAAGTCATCCATTGACAAGAAAAGTTTATTTATAGTCACTTATGCCTTTGAAAGCCTTATTACTCGCTTTAAATGCTTTTATAGTCTCAATATTGATTTTAAGTTGAATTCGCTTACATTTTTGGTTAAAACAGATTATAATTGAATGGTTGTTTTGAAAAACGTGAAGCGAAATCCTTCCATTGAGAGGAAAAGTTCATTTATTGTGACTCGTGCCTTCGAAAGCGTTACTACTGGCTTTAAATGGATTTATAATCTCATTATTGATTTTAAGTTGAATTTTCTTATAATTTTGGTGAAAACAGAATATAATTGAATGTTTACCTCGAGAAACGTGACGCGAAAGCCATCCAATGACAAGAAAAGTTTATTTATAGTCACTCATGCCTTCGAAAGCCTTATTACTCGCTTTAAATACTTTTATAGTCTCGTTATTGATTTTAAGTTGAATATTCTTACATTTTTTGTTAAGAAAGATTATAATTGAATGTTTGCCTCGGGAAACATGAAGCGACAGCCATTTATTGACAATAAAAGTTTATTTATATTCACTCATTCCTTTGAAAGCGTTATTATTGGTTTTAAATGGATTTATAATCTCATTATTGATTTTAAGTTGAATTTTCTTATAATTTTGGTTAAAACAGAATATAATTGAATGTTTGCCTTAAGAAACGTGATGCGAAATCCATCCATTGACAACAAAAGCTTATTTATAGTCACTCATGCCTTCGGAAGCCTTATTACTCGCTTTAAATGCTTTTATAGTCTCAATATTGATTTTAAGTTGAATTTTCTTACATTTTTCATTAAAACAGATTATAATTGAATGTTTTCCTCAAAAATCATGAAGCGAAAGCCATCCATTGAGAAGAAAAGTTCATTTATTGTCACTCATGGCTTCAAAAGCGTTATTACTGGCTTTAAATGGATTTATAATCTCATTATTGATTTTAAGTTGCTTTTTCTTATAATTTTGGTGAAAACAGAATATAATTGAATGTTTGCCTCGAGAAACGTGACACGAAAGCCATCCGTTGACAAGAAACTTTATTTATAGTCACTCATGCCTTCGAAAGCCCTATTACTCGCTTTAAATACTTTTATAGTCTCATTATTGATTTTAAGTTGAATATGCTTACATTTTTGGTTAAGAAAGATTATAATTGAATGTTTGCCTCAGAAAAATGAAGCGAAAGCCATTTATTGACAAGAAAAGTTCATTTATAGTCACTCATTCCTTTGAAAGCGTTATTATTGGTTTTAAATGGATTTATAATCTCATTATTGATTTTAAGTTGAATTTTCTTATAATTTTGGTTAAAACAGAATATAATTGAATGTTTGCCTCAAGAAACGTGATGCGAAAGCCATCCATTGACAACAAAAGTTTAGTTATAGTCACTCATGCCTTCAGAAGCCTTATTACTCGTTTTAACTACTTTTATAGTCTCATTATTGATTTTAAGTTGAATTTTCTTACATTTTTGGTTAAAACAGATTATAATTAAATGGTTGTTTTTGAAAACGTGAAGCGAAATCCTTCCATTGAGAAGAAAAGTTCATTTATTGTCACTCGTGCCTTTGAAAGCGTTACTACTGGCTTTAAATGGATTTATAATCTCATTATTGATTTTAAGTTGAATTTTCTTATAATTTTTGTTCAAACAGAATATAATTGAATGTTTGCCTTGAGAAACGTGATGCCAAATCTATCCATTGACAACAAAAGTTTATTTATAGTCACTCATGCCTTCGGAAGCCTTATTACTCGCTTTAAATGCTTTTCTAGTCTCAATATTGATTTTAAGTTAAATTTTCTTACATTTTTCATTAAAATAGATTATAACTGAATGTTTGCCTCAAAAAACATGAAGCGAAACCCATCCATTGAGAAGAAAGTTCATTTATTGTCACTCCTGCCTTCGAAAGCGTTATTACTGGCTTTAAATGGATTTATAATCTCATTATTGATTTTAAGTTGAATTTTCTTATTATTTTGGTGAAAACATAATATAATTGAATGTTTGCCTCGAGAAACATGACGCGAAAGCCATCCATTGACAACAAAAGTTTATTTATAGTCACTCATGCCTTCGGAAGCCTTATTACTCGCTTTAAATACTTTTATAGTCTCATTATTGTATTTAAGTTGAATATTCTTACATTTTTGGTTAACAAAGATTATAATTGAATGTTTGCCTCGGGAAACATGAAGCGAAAGCCATTTATTGACAACAAAAGTTCATTTATAGTCACTCATTCCTTTGAAAGCGTTTTTATTGGTTTTAAATGGATTTATAATCTCATTATTGATTTTAAGTTGAATTTTCTTATAATTTTGTTTAAAACAGAATATAATTGAATATTTGCCTATAGAAACGTGACGCAAAAGCCATCCATTGACAACAAAAGTTTATTTATAGTCACTCATACCTTCAGAAGCCTTATTACTCGCTTTAAATGCTTTTATAGTCTCAAAATTGATTTTAAGTTGAATTTTCTTACATTTTTCATTAAAACAAATTATAATTGAATGTTTGCCTCAAAAAACATGAAGCGAAACCCATCCATTAAGAAGAAAAGTTCATTTATTTTCACTCCTGCCTTCGAAAGCGTTATTACTGGCTTTAAATGGATTTATAATCTCATTATTGATTTTAAGTTGAATTTTCTTATAATTTTGGTTAAAACAGAATATAATTGAATGGTTGCCTCAGGAAACGTGAAGCGAAAGCCATCCACGACAAGAAAAGTTCATTTATAGTCACTCATACCTTCGGAAGCCTTATTGCCCGCTTGAAATGGTTTTATAGTCTCATTATTGATTTTAAGTTGAATTTTCTTATATTTTTTGTTAAAACAGATTATAATTGGATGTTTGCCTCGGAAAACGCAAAGCAAAAGCCATCCATTGCCAAGAAAAGTTCATTTATTGTCAACCATGCCTTCGAAAGCATTATTACTGGCTTTAAATGGATTTATAATCTCATTATTGATTTTAACTTGAATTTTCTGACAATTTTGGTTAAAACAAAATATAATTGACTGTTTGCCACGAGAAACATTACGCGAAAGTCATCCATTGACAAGAAAAGTTTATTTATAGTCACTTATGCCTTTGAAAGCCTTATTACTCGCTTTAAATGCTTTTATAGTCTCAATATTGATTTTAAGTTGAATTCGCTTACATTTTTGGTTAAAACAGATTATAATTGAATGGTTGTTTTGAAAAACGTGAAGCGAAATCCTTCCATTGAGAGGAAAAGTTCATTTATTGTGACTCGTGCCTTCGAAAGCGTTACTACTGGCTTTAAATGGATTTATAATCTCATTATTGATTTTAAGTTGAATTTTCTTATAATTTTGGTGAAAACAGAATATAATTGAATGTTTGCCTCGAGAAACGTGACGCGAAAGCCATCCAATGACAAGAAAAGTTTATTTATAGTCACTCATGCCTTCGAAAGCCTTATTACTCGCTTTAAATACTTTTATAGTCTCGTTATTGATTTTAAGTTGAATATTCTTACATTTTTTGTTAAGAAAGATTATAATTGAATGTTTGCCTCGGGAAACATGAAGCGACAGCCATTTATTGACAATAAAAGTTTATTTATATTCACTCATTCCTTTGAAAGCGTTATTATTGGTTTTAAATGGATTTATAATCTCATTATTGATTTTAAGTTGAATTTTCTTATAATTTTGGTTAAAACAGAATATAATTGAATGTTTGCCTTAAGAAACGTGATGCGAAATCCATCCATTGACAACAAAAGCTTATTTATAGTCACTCATGCCTTCGGAAGCCTTATTACTCGCTTTAAATGCTTTTATAGTCTCAATATTGATTTTAAGTTGAATTTTCTTACATTTTTCATTAAAACAGATTATAATTGAATGTTTTCCTCAAAAATCATGAAGCGAAAGCCATCCATTGAGAAGAAAAGTTCATTTATTGTCACTCCTGCCTTCGAAAGCGTTATTACTGGCTTTAAATGGATTTATAATCTCATTATTGATTTTAAGTTGAATTTTCTTATTATTTTGGTGAAAACATAATATAATTGAATGTTTGCCTCGAGAAACATGACGCGAAAGCCATCCATTGACAACAAAAGTTTATTTATAGTCACTCATGCCTTCGGAAGCCTTATTACTCGCTTTAAATACTTTTATAGTCTCATTATTGTATTTAAGTTGAATATTCTTACATTTTTGGTTAACAAAGATTATAATTGAATGTTTGCCTCTTGAAACATGAAGCGAAAGCCATTTATTGACAACAAAAGTTCATTTATAGTCACTCATTCCTTTGAAAACGTTGTTATTGGTTTTAAATGGATTTATAATCTCATTATTGATTTTAAGTTGAATTTTCTTATAATTTTGATTAAAACAGTATATAATTGAATGTTTGCCTTGAGAAACGTGACGCGAAAGCCATCCATTGACAACAAAAGTTTATTTATAGTCACTCATGCCTTCCGAAGCCTTATTACTCGTTTTAAATACTTTTATGGTCTCATTATTGATTTTAAGTTGAATTCTCGTACATTTTTGGTTAAAACAGATTATAATTGAATGGTTGTTTTGGAAAACATGAAGCGAAATCCTTCCATTGAGAAGAAAAGTTCATTTATTGTCACTCGTGCGTTCGAAAGCGTTACTACTGGCTTTAAATGGATTTATAATCTCATTATTGATATTAAGTTGAATTTTCTTATAATTTTGATTAAAACAGAATATAATTGAATGTTTGCCTTGAGAAACGTGATGCCAAATCTATCCATTGATAACAAAAGCTTATTTATAGTCACTCATGCCTTCGGAAGCCTTATTACTCGCTTTAAATGCTTTTGTAGTCTTAATATTGATTTTAAGTTGAATTTTCTTACATTTTTCATTAAAACAGATTATAATTGAATGTTTGCCTCGAAAAGCATGAAGCGAAACCCATCCATTGAGAAGAAAAGTTTATTTATTGTCACTCCTACCTTCGAAAGCGTTATTACTGGCTTTAAATGGATTTATAATCTCATCATTGATTTTAAGTTGAATTTTCTTATAATTTTGGTTAAAACAGAATATAATTGAATGTTTGGCTCAAGAAACATGACGAGAAAGCGATCCATTGACAACAAAAGTTTATTTATAGTCACTCATGTCTTCAGAAGCCTTATTACTCGCTTTAAATACTTTTATAGTCTCATTATTGATTTTAAGTTAAATATTCTTACATTTTTGGTTAACAAAGATTATAAGTGAATGTTTGCCTCGGGAAACATGAAGCGAAAGTCATTTATTGATAAGAAAAGTTCATTTATAGTCACTCATTCTTTTGAAAACGTTATTATTGGTTTTAAATGGATTTATAATCTCATTATTGATTTTATGTTGAATTTTCTTATAATTTTGGTTAAAACAGAATATAATTGAATGTTTGCCTCGAGAAACGTGACGCGAAAGCCATCCATTGACAACAAAAGTTTATTTATAGTCACTCATGCCTTCAGAAGCCTTATTACTCGTTTTAAATACTTTTATAGTCTCATTATTGATTTTAAGTTGAATTCTCTTACATTTTTGGTTAAAACAGATTATAATTGAATGGTTGTTTCGAAAAACGTGAAGCAAAATCCTTCCATTGAGAAGAAAAGTTCATTTATTGTCACTCGTGCCTTCGAAAGCGTTACTACTGGCTTTAAATGGATTTATAATCTCATTATTGATTTTGAGTTGAATTTTCTTATAATTTTGGTTAAAACAGAATATAATTGAATGTTTGCTTGGAGAAACGTGATGCCAAATCCATCCATTGATAACAAAAGCTTATTTATAGTCACTCATGCCTTCGAAAGCCTTATTACTCGCTTTAAATGCTTTTATAGTCTCAATATTGATTTTAAGTTGAATTTTCTTACATTTTTCATTAAAACAGATTATAATTGAATGTTTTCCTCAAAAAACATGAAGCGAAAGCCATCCATTTAGAAGAAAAGTTCATTTATTGTCACTCATGCCTTCAAAAGCGTTATTACTGGCTTTAAATGGATTTATAATCTCATTATTGATTTTATGTTGAATTTTCTTACATTGTTTGTTAAAACAGATTATAATTGGATGTTTGCCTCAGAAAACTCGAAGCGAAAGCCATCCATTGCCAAGAAAAGTTCATTTATTGTCAACCATGCCTTCGAAAGCATTATTACTGGCTTTAAATGGATTTATAATCTCATTATTGATTTTAAGTTGAATTTTCTTACAATTTTGGTTAAAACAAAATATAATTGAGTGTTTCCCACGAGAAACGTGACGCGAAAGCCATCCATTGACAAGAAAAGTTTATTTATAGTCATTTATGCCTTCGAAAGCCTTTTACTCGCTTTCAATGCTTTTATAGTCTCAATATTGATTTTAAGTTGAATTCTCTTACATTTTTGGTTAAAACATATTATAATTGAATCGTTGTTTCGGAAAACGTGAAGCGAAATACTTCCATTGAGAAGAAAAGTTCATTTATTGTGACTCGTGCCTTCGAAAGCATTACTACTGACTTTAAATGGATTTATAATCTCATTATTGATTTTAAGTTGAATTTTCTTATAATTTTGGTGAAAACAGAATATAATTGAATGTTTGCCTCGAGAAACGTTATGCGAAAGCCATCCAATGACAACAAAAGTTTATTTATAGTCACTCATGCCTTCGGAAGCCTTATTACTTGCTTGAAATACTTTTATAGTCTCATTATTGATTTTAAGTTGAATATTCTTACATTTTTTGTTAAGAAAGATTATAATTGAATGTTTGCCTCGGGAAACATGAAGCGAAAGCCATTTATTGACAAGAAAAGTTCATTTATAGTCACTCATTCCTTTGAAAAACATTATTATTGGTTTTAAATGGATTTATAATCTCATTATTGATTTTAAGTTGAATTTTCTTACGATTTTGGTTAAAACAGAATATAATTGAATGTTTGCCTCGAGAAACGTGACGCGAAAGCCATCCATTGACAACAAAAGTTTATTTATAGTCACTCATGCCTTCGGAAGCCTTATTACTCGCTTTAAATGCTTTTCTAGTCTCAATATTGATTTTAAGTTAAATTTTCTTACATTTTTCATTAAAATAGATTATAACTGAATGTTTGCCTCAAAAAACATGAAGCGAAACCCATCCATTGAGAAGAAAGTTCATTTATTGTCACTCCTGCCTTCGAAAGCGTTATTACTGGCTTTAAATGGATTTATAATCTCATTATTGATTTTAAGTTGAATTTTCTTATTATTTTGGTGAAAACAGAATATAATTGAATGTTTGCCTCGAGAAACATGACGCGAAAACCATCCATTGACAACAAAAGTTTATTTATAGTCACTCATGCCTTCGGAAGCCTTATCACTCGCTTTAAATAGTTTTATAGTCTCATTATTGTATTTAAGTTGAATATTCTTCCATTTTTGGTTAACAAAGATTATAATTGAATGTTTGCCTCTTGAAACATGAAGCGAAAGCCATTTATTGACAACAAAAGTTCATTTATAGTCACTCATTCCTTTGAAAACGTTGTTATTGGTTTTAAATGGATTTATAATCTCATTATTGATTTTAAGTTGAATTTTCTTATAATTTTGGTTAAAACAGAATATAATTGAATGTTTGCCTCGGGAAACGTGACGCGAAAGCCATCCATTGACAACAAAAGTTTATTTATAGTCACTCATGCCTTCCGAAGCCTTATTACTCGTTTTAAATACTTTTATGGTCTCATTATTGATTTTAAGTTGAATTCTCTTACATTTTTGGTTAAAACATATTATAATTGAATGGTTGTTTTGGAAAACATGAAGCGAAATCCTTCCATTGAGAAGAAAAGTTCATTTATTGTCACTCGTGCGTTCGAAAGCGTTACTACTGGCTCTAAATGGATTTATAATCTCATTATTGATTTTAAGTTGAATTTTCTTATAATTTTGGTTAAAACAGAATATAATTGAATGTTTGCCTTGAGAAACGTGATGCCAAATCTATCCATTGACAACAAAAGCTTATTTATAGTCACTCATGCCTTCGGAAGCCTTATTACTCGCTTTAAATGCTTTTATAGTCTCAATATTGATTTTAAGTTGAATTTTCTTACATTTTTCATTAAAACATATTATAATTGAATGTTTGCCTCCAAAAGCATGAAGCGAAACCCATCCATTGAGAAGAAAAGTTTATTTATTGTCACTCCTGCCTTCGAAAGCGTTATTACTGGCTTGAAATGGATTTATAATCTCATTATTGATTTTAAGTTGAATTTTCTTATAATTTTGATGAAAACAGAATATAATTTAATGTTTGCCTCGAGAAACGTTATGCGAAAGCCATCCAATGACAACAAAAGTTTATTTATAGTCACTCATGCCTTCGGAAGCCTTATTACTTGCTTTAAATACTTTTATAGTCTCATTATTGATTTTAAGTTGAATATCTTACATTTTTGGTTAAGAAAGATTATAATTGAATGTTTGCCTCGGGAAACATGAAGCGAAAGCCATTTATTGACAAGAAAAGTTCATTTGTAGTCACTCATTCCTTTGAAAAGCATTATTATTGGTTTTAAATGGATTTATAATCTCATTATTGATTTTAAGTTGAATTTTCTTATGATTTCTGGTTAAAACAGAATATAATTGAATGTTTGCCTCGAGAAACGTGACGCGAAAGCCATCCATTGACAACAAAAGTTTATTTATAGTCACTCATGCCTTCGGAAGCCTTATTACTCGCTTTAAATGCTTTTATAGGCTCCAAAATTGGTTTTAAGTTGAATTTTCTTACATTTTTCATTAAAACAGATTATAATTGAATGTTTGCCTCAAAAAACATGAAGCGAAACCCATCCATTGAGAAGAAAAGTTCATTTATTATCACTCATGCCTTCGAAAGCGTTATTACTGGCTTCAAATGGATTTATAATCTCATTATTGATTTTAAGTTGAATTTTCTTATAATTTTGGTGAAAACAGAATATAATTGAATGTTTGCCTCAAGAACCGTGACACGAAAGCCATCCATTGACAAGAAAGTTTATTTATAGTCACTCATGCCTTCGAAAGCCTTATTACTCGCTTTAAAAACTTTTATAGTCTCATTATTGATTTTAAGTTGAATATTCTTACATTTTTGGTTAACAAAGATTATAATTGAATGTTTGCCTCAGGAAACATGAAGCGAAAGCCATTTATTGACAAGAAAAGTTCATTTATAGTCACTCATTCCTTTGAAAGCGTTATTATTGGTTTTAAATGGATTTATAATCTCATTATTGATTTTAAGTTGAATTTTCTTATAATTTTAGTTAAAACAGAATATAATTGAATGTTTGCCTCGAGAAACGTGACACGAAAGCCATCCATTGACAAGAAAGTTTATTTATAGTCACTCATGCCTTCAAAAGCCTTATAACTCGCTTTAAATACTTTTATAGTCTTATTATTGATTTTAAGTTGAATATTCTTACTTTTTTTGTTAACAAAGATTATAATTGAATGTTTGCCTCCGGAAACGTGAAGCGAAAGTCATCTATTGACAAGAAAAGTTCATTTATAGTCACTCATTCCTTTGAAAACGTTATTATATGGTTTTAAATGGATTTATAATCTCATTATTGATTTTAAGTTGAATTTTCTTATAATTTTGGTTAAAACAGAATATAATTGAATGTTTGCCTTGAGAAACGTGACGCGAAAGCCATCCATTGACAACAAAAGTTTATTTATAGTCACTCATGCCTTCGGAAGCCTTATTACTCGCTTTAAATACATTTATAGTCTCATTATTGATTTTAAGTTGAATGTTCTTACATTTTTGGTTAACAAAGATTATAATTCAATGTTTGCCTCAGGAAACATGAAGCGAAAGCCATTTATTGACAAGAAAAGTTCATTTATAGTCACTCATTCCTTTGAAAACGTTATTATTGGTTTTAAATGGATTTATAATCTCATTATTGATTTTAAGTTGAATTTTCTTATAATTTCGGTTAAAACAGAATATAATTGAATGTTTACCTCGAGAAACGTGATGCGAAAGCCATCCATTACCAACAAAAGTTTATTTATAGTCACTCATGCCTTCGGAAGCCTTATTACTTGCTTTAAATACTTTTATAGTCTCAATTAATTATTTTAAGTTGAATATTCTAACATTTTTGGTTAAAACAGATTACAATTGAATGTTTGCCTCGAGAAACGTGAAGCGAAAGCCATCAATTGGCAAGAAAGGTTTATTTATTGTCACTCATGCCTTCGAAAGCGTTATTACACGCTTTAAATGGTTTTATATACTCATTATTGATTTTAAGTTGAGTTTTCTTATATTTTTTGTAAAACAGAATATAATTGAATGTTTGCCTCAGGAAACGTGAAGCGAAAGCCATCCATCGACAAGAAAAGTTCATTTATAGTCACTTATACCTTCGGAAGCCTTATTGCCCGCTTGAAATGGTTATATAGTCTCATTATTGATTTTAAGTTGAATTTTCTTATATTTTTTGTTAAAACAGATTATAATTGGATGTTTGCCTTAGAAAACGCAAAGCGAAAGCCATCCATTGCCAAGAAAAGTTCATTTATTGTCAACCATGCCTTCGAAAGCATTATTACTGGCTTTAAATGGATTTATAATCTCATTATTGATTTTAACTTAAATTTTCTTACAATTTTGGTTAAAACAAAATATAATTGACTGTTTGCCACGAGAAACATTACGTGAAAGCCATCAATTGACAAGAAAAGTTTATTTATAGTCACTTATGTCTTTGAAAGCCTTATTACTCGCTTTAAATGCTTTTATAGTCTCAATATTGATTTTAAGTTCAATTCGCTTACATTTTTGGTTAAAACAGATTATAATTGAATGGTTGTTTCGGAAAATGTGAAGCGAAATCCTTCCATTGAGAGGAAAAGTTCATTTATTGTGACTCGTGCCTTCGAAAGCGTTACTACTGGCTTTAAATGGATTTATAATCTCATTATTGATTTTAAGTTGAATTTTCTTATAATTTTGGTGAAAACAGAATATAATTGAATGTTTGCCTCGAGAAACGTGACGCGAAAGCCATCCAATGACAAGAAAAGTTTATTTATAGTCACTCATGCCTTCGGAATCCTTATTACTCGCTTTAAATACTTTTATAGTCTCGTTATTGATTTTAAGTTGAATATGCTTACATTTTTTGTTAAGAAAGATTATAATTGAATGTTTGCCTCGGAAAACATGAAGCGACAGCCATTTATTGACAAGAAAAGTTCATTTATATTCACTCATTCCTTTGAAAGCGTTATTATTAGTTTTAAATGGATTTATAATCTCATTATTAATTTTAAGTTGAATTTTCTTATAATTTTGGTTAAAACAGAATATAATTGAATGTTTGCCTTAAGAAACGTGATGCGAAATCCATCCATTGACAACAAAAGCTTATTTATAGTCACTTATGCCTTCGGAAGCCTTATTACTCGCTTTAAATGCTTTTACAGTCTCAATATTGAATTTAAGTTGAATTTTCTTACATTTTTCATTAAAACAGATTATAATTGAATGTTTTCCTCAAAAATCATGAAGCGAAAGCCATCCATTGAGAAGAAAAGTTCATTTATTGTCACTCATGGCTTCAAAAGCGTTATTACTGGCTTTAAATGGATTTATAATCTCATTATTGATTTTAAGTTGCTTTTTCTTATAATTTTGGTGAAAACAGAATATAATTGAATGTTTGCCTCGAGAAACGTGACACGAAAGCCATCCACTGACAAGAAAGTTTATTTATAGTCACTCATGCCTTCGGAAGCCCTATTACTCGCTTTAAATACTTTTATAGTCTCATTATTGATTTTAAGTTGAATATTCCTACATTTTTGGTTAAGAAAGATTATAATTGAATGTTTACCTCGGAAACATGAAGCGAAAGCCATTTATTGACAACAAAAGTTCATTTATAGTCACTCATTCCTTTGAAAGCGTTATTATTGGTTTTAAATGGATTTATAATCTCATTATTGATTTTAAGTTGAATTTTCTTATAATTTTGGTTAAAACAGAATATAATTGAATGTTTGCCTCGAGAAACGTGACCCGAAAGCCATCCATTGACAACAAAAGTTTAGTTATAGTCACTCATGCCTTCAGAAGCCTTATTACTCGTTTTAAATACTTTTATAGTCTCATTATTGATTTTAAGTTGAATTTTCTTACATTTTTGGTTAAAACAGATTATAATTGAATGGTTGTTTCTGAAAACGTGAAGCGAAATCCTTCCATTGAGAAGAAAAGTTCATTTATTGTCACTCGTGCCTTCGAAAGCGTTACTACTGGCTTTAAATGGATTTAAAATCTCATTATTGATTTTAAGTTGAATTTTCTTATAATTTTTGTTAAAACAGAATATAATTGAATGTTTGCCTTGAGAAACGTGATGCCAAATCTATCCATTGACAACAAAAGCTTATTTATTGTCAGTCATGCCTTCGGAAGCCTTATTACTCACTTTAAATGCTTTTATAGTCTCAATATTGATTTTAAGTTGAATTTTCTTACATTTTTCATTAAAATAGATTATAACTGAATGTTTGCCTCAAAAAACATGAAGCGAAACCCATCCATTGAGAAGAAAGTTCATTTATTGTCACTCATGCTTCGAAAGCGTTATTACTTGCTTTAAATGGATTTATAATCTCATTATTGATTTTAAGTTGAATTTTCTTATAATTTTGGTGAAAACAGAATATAATTGAATGTTTGCCTCGAGAAACGTGACGCGAAAGCCATCCATTGACAACAAAAGTTTATTTATAGTCACTCATACCTTCGAAAGCCTTATTACTCGCTTTAAATACTTTTATAGTCTCATTATTGATTTTAAGTTGTATATTCTTACATTTTTGGTTAACAAAGATTATAATTGAATATTTGCCTCTTGAAACATGAAGCAAAAGCTATTTATTGACAACAAAAGTTCATTTATAGTCACTCATTCCTTTGAAAACGTTGTTATTGGTTTTAAATGGATTTATAATCTCATTATTGATTTTAAGTCGAATTTTCTTATAATTTTGGTTAAAACAGAATATAATTGAATGTTTGCCTCGAGAAACGTGACGCGAAAGCCATACATTGACAACAAAAGTTTATTTATAGTCACTCATGCCTTCCGAAGCCTTATTAGTCGTTTTAAATACTTTTATGGTCTCATTATTGATTTTAAGTTGAATTCTCTTACATTTTTGGTTAAAACAGATTATAATTGAATGGTTGTTTTGGAAAACGTGAAGCGAAATCCTTCCATTGAGAAGAAAAGTTCATTTATTGTCACTCGTGCTTTCGAAAGCGTTACTACTGGCTTTAAATGGATTTATAGTCTCATTATTGATTTTAAGTTGAATTTTCTTATAATTTTGGTTAAAACAGAATATAATTGAATGTTTGCCTTGAGAAACGTGATGCCAAATCTATCCATTGACAACGAAAGCTTATTTATTGTCACTCATGCCTTCGGAAGCCTTATTACTCGCTTTAAATGCTTTTATAGTCTCAATATTGATTTTAAGTTGAATTTTCTTACATTTTTCATTAGAACAGATTATAATTGAATGTCTGCCTCGAAAAGCATGAAGCGAAACCCATCCATTGAGAAGAAAAGTTCATTTATTGTCACTCCTGCCTTCGAAAGCGTTATTACTGGCTTTAAATGGATTTATAATCTCATTATTGATTTTAAGTTGAATTTTCTTATAATTTTAGTTAAAACAGAATATAATTGAATGTTTGGCTCAAGAAACGTGACGAGAAAGCCATCCATTGACAACAAAAGTTTATTTATAGTCACTCATGTCTTCGGAAGCCTTATTACTCGCTTTAAATACTTTTATAGTCTCATTATTGATTTTAAGTTAAATATTCTTACATTTTTGGTTAACAAAGATTATAAGTGATTGTTTGCCTCGGGAAACATGAAGCGAAAGCCATTTATTGATAAAAAAAGTTTATTTATAGTCACTCATTCTTTTGAAAACGTTATTATTGGTTTTAAATGGATTTATAATCTCATTATTGATTTTAAGTTGAATTTTCTTATAATTTTGGTTAAAACAGAATATAATTGAATGTTTGCCTCGAGAAACGTGACGCAAAAGCCATCCATTGACAACAAAATTTTATTTATAGTCACTCATGCCTTCAGAAGCCTTATTACTCGTTTTAAATACTTTTATAGTCTCATTATTGATTTTAAGTTGAATTCTCTTACATTTTTGGTTAAAACAGATTATAATTGAATGGTTGTTTCGAAAAACGTGAAGCAAAATCCTTCGATTGAGAAGAAACGTTCATTTATTGTCACTGGTGCCTTCGAAAGCGTTACTACTGGCTTTAAATGGATTTATAATCTCATTATTGATTTTGAGTTGAATTTTCTTATAATTTTGGTTAAAACAGAATATAATTAAATGTTTGCTTGGAGAAACGTGATGCCAAATCCATCCATTGACAACAAAAGCTTATTTATGGTCACTCATGCCTTCGGAAGCCTTATTACTCGCTTTAAAGGCTTTTATAGTCTCAATATTGATTTTAAGTTGAGTTTTCTTATATTTTTCATTAAAACAGATTATAATTGAATGTTTTCCTCAAAAAACATGAAGCGAAAGCCATCCATTTAGAAGAAAAGTTTATTTATTGTCACTCATGCCTTCAAAAGCGTTATTACTGGCTTTAAATGGATTTATAATCTCAATATTGATTTTAAGTTGAATTTTCTTACATTTTTTGTTAAAACAGATTATAATTGGATGTTTGCCTCAGAAAACGCGAAGCGAAAGCCATCAATTGCCAAGAAAAGTTCATTTATTGTCAACCATGCCTTCGAAAGCATTATTACTGGCTTTAAATGGATTTATAATCTCATTATTGATTTTAGGTTGAATTTTCTTACAATTTTGGTTAAAACAAAATATAATTGACTGTTTGCCACGAGAAACGTGACGCGAAAGCCATCCATTGACAAGAAAAGTTTATTTATAGTCATTTATGCCTTCGAAAGCCTTTTACTCGCTTTCAATGCTTTTATAGTCTCAATATTGATTTTAAGTTGAATTCTCTTACATTTTTTATTAAAACATATTATAATTGAATCGTTGTTTCGGAAAACGTGAAGCGAAATACTTCCATTGAGAAGAAAAGTTCATTTATTGTGACTCGTGCCTTCGAAAGCATTACTACTGGCTTTAAATGGATTTATAATCTCATTATTGATTTTAAGTTGAATTTTCTTATAATTTTGGTGAAAACAGAATATAATTGAATATTTGCCTCGAGAAACGTGATGCGAAAGCCATCCAATGACAACAAAAGTTTATTTATAGTCACTCATGCCTTCGGAAGCCTTATTACTTGCTTTAAATACTTTTATAGTCTCATTATTGATTTTAAGTTGAATATTCTTACATTTTTGGTTAAGAAAGATTATAATTGAATGTTTGCCTCGGGAAACATGAAGCGAAAGCCATTTATTGACAAGAAAAGTTCATTTATAGTCACTCATTCCTTTGAAAAGCATTATTATTGGTTTTAAATGGATTTATAATCTCATTATTGATTTTAAGTTGAATTTTCTTATGATTTTGGTTAAAACAGAATATAATTGAATGTTTGCCTCGAGAAACGTGACGCAAAAGCCATCCATTGACAACAAAAGTTTATTTATAGTCACTCATGCCTTCGGAAGCCTTATTACTCGCTTTAAATGCTTTTATAGTCTCCAAAATTGGTTTTAAGTTGAATTTTCTTACATTTTTCATTAAAACAGATTATAATTGAATGTTTGCCTCAAAAAACATGAAGCGAAACCCATCCATTGAGAAGAAAAGTTCATTTATTATCACTCCTACCTTCGAAAGCGTTATTACTGGCTTCAAATGGATTTATAATCTCATTATTGATTTTAAGTTGAATTTTCTTATAATTTTGGTGAAAACAGAATATAATTGAATGTTTGCCTCAAGAAACGTGACACGAAAGCCATCCATTGACAAGAAAGTTTATTTATAGTCACTCATGCCTTTGGAAGCCTTATTACTCGCTTTAAAAACTTTTATAGTCTCATTATTGATTTTAAGTTGAATATTCTTACATTTTTGGTTAACAAAGATTATAATTGAATGTTTGCCTCAGGAAACATGAAGCGAAAGCCATTTATTGACAAGAAAAGTTCATTTATAGTCACTCATTCCTTTGAAAGCGTTAATATTGGTTTTAAATGGATTTATAATCTCATTATTGATTTTAAGTTCAATTTTCTTATAATTTTAGTTAAAACAGAATATAATTGAATGTTTGCCTCGAGAAACGTGACACGAAAGTCATCCATTGACAAGAAAGTTTATTTATAGTCACTCATGCCTTCGAAATCCTTATTACTCGCTTTAAATACTTTTATAGTCTTATTATTGATTTTAAGTTGAATATTCTTACTTTTTTTGTTACCAAAGATTATAATTGAATGTTTGCCTCCAGAAACGTGAAGCGAAAGTCATTTATTGACAAGAAAAGTTCATTTATAGTCACTCATTCCTTTGAAAACGTTATTATTGGTTTTAAATGGATTTATAATCTCATTATTGATTTTAAGTTGAATTTTCTTATAATTTTGGTTAAAACAGAATATAATTGAATGTTTGCCTCGAGAAACGTGACGCGAAAGCCATCCATTGACAACAAAAGTTTAGTTATAGTCACTAATGCCGTCAGAAGGCTTATTACTCGTTTTAAATACTTTTATAGTCTCATTATTGATTTTAAGATGAATTCTCTTACATTTTTGGTTAAAACAGATTATAATTGAATGGTTGTTTTTGAAAACGTGAAGCGAAATCCTTCCATTGAGAAGAAAAGTTCATTTATTGTTACTCGTGCCTTCGAAAGCGTTACTACTGGCTTTAAATGGATTTATAATCTCATTATTGATCTTAAGTTGAATTTTCTTATAATTTTGGTGAATATAGAATATAATTGAATGTTTGCCTTGAGAAACGTGACGCGAAAGCCATCCATTAACAAGAAAAGTTTATTTATAGTCACTTAGGCCTTCGAAAGCCTTATTACTCGCTTTAAATGATATTATAGTATCAATATTGATTTTAAGTTGAATTGGCATACATTTTTGGTTAAAACAGATTATAATTGCATGGTTGTTTCGGAAAACGTGAAGCGAAATCCTTCCATTGGGAAGAAAAGTTCATTTATTGTGACTCGTACTTTCGAAAGCGTTACTACTGGCTTTAAATGGATTTATAACCTTATTATTGATTTTAAGTTGAATTTTCTTATAATTTTGGTTAAAACAGAATATAATTGAATGTTTGCCTCGAGAAACGTGACGCAAAAGCCATCCATTGACAACAAAAGTTTATTTATAGTCACTCATGCCTTCAGAAGCCTTATTACTCGTTTTAAATACTTTTATAGTCTCATTATTGATTTTAAGTTGAATTCTCTTACATTTTTGGTTAAAACAGATTATAATTGAATGGTTGTTTCGAAAAACGTGAAGCAAAATCCTTCGTTTGAGAAGAAACGTTCATTTATTGTCACTCGTGCCTTCGAAAGCGTTACTACTGGCTTTAAATGGATTTATAATCTCATTATTGATTTTGAGTTGAATTTTCTTATAATTTTGGTTAAAACAGAATATAATTAAATGTTTGCTTGGAGAAACGTGATGCCAAATCCATCCATTGACAACAAAAGCTTATTTATGGTCACTCATGCCTTCGGAAGCCTTATTACTCGCTTTAAAAGCTTTTATAGTCTCAATATTGATTTTAAGTTGAGTTTTCTTATATTTTTCATTAAAACAGATTGTAATTGAATGTTTTCCTCAAAAAACATGAAGCGAAAGCCATCCATTTAGAAGAAAAGTTTATTTATTGTCACTCATGCCTTCAAAAGCGTTATTACTGGCTTTAAATGGATTTATAATCTCAATATTGATTTTAAGTTGAATTTTCTTACATTTTTTGTTAAAACAGATTATAATTGGATGTTTGCCTCAGAAAACGCGAAGCGAAAGCCATCAATTGCCAAGAAAAGTTCATTTATTGTCAACCATGCCTTCGAAAGCATTATTACTGGCTTTAAATGGATTTATAATCTCATTATTGATTTTAAGTTGAATTTTCTTACAATTTTGGTTAAAACAAAATATAATTGACTGTTTGCCACGAGAAACGTGACGCGAAAGCCATCCATTGACAAGAAAAGTTTATTTATAGTCATTTATGCCTTCGAAAGCCTTTTACTCGCTTTCAATGCTTTTATAGTCTCAATATTGATTTTAAGTTGAATTCTCTTACATTTTTGGTTAAAACATATTATAATTGAATCGTTGTTTCGGAAAACGTGAAGCGAAATACTTCCATTGAGAAGAAAAGTTCATTTATTGTGACTCGTGCCTTCGAAAGCATTACTACTAGCTTTAAATGGATTTATAATCTCATTATTGATTTTAAGTTGAATTTTCTTATAATTTTGGTGAAAACAGAATATAATTGAATATTTGCCTCGAGAAACGTGATGCGAAAGCCATCCAATGACAACAAAAGTTTATTTATAGTCACTCATGCCTTCGGAAGCCTTATTACTTGCTTTAAATACTTTTATAGTCTCATTATTGATTTTAAGTTGAAAATTCTTACATTTTTGGTTAAGAAAGATTATAATTGAATGTTTGCCTCGGGAAACATGAAGCGAAAGCCATTTATTGACAAGAAAAGTTCATTTATAGTCACTCATTCCTTTGAAAAGCATTATTATTGGTTTTAAATGGATTTATAATCTCATTATTGATTTTAAGTTGAATTTTC
Organism: Theobroma cacao; assembly: GCF_053813885.1. Classification (NCBI taxonomy): domain Eukaryota; kingdom Viridiplantae; phylum Streptophyta; class Magnoliopsida; order Malvales; family Malvaceae; genus Theobroma; species Theobroma cacao. The sequence continues at coordinate 29,474,309 of NC_142647.1, forward strand.
TTATGATTTTGGTTAAAACAGAATATAATTGAATGTTTGCCTCGAGAAACGTGACGCAAAAGCCATCCATTGACAACAAAAGTTTATTTATAGTCACTCATGCCTTCGGAAGCCTTATTACTCGCTTTAAATGCTTTTATAGTCTCCAAAATTGGTTTTAAGTTGAATTTTCTTACATTTTTCATTAAAACAGATTATAATTGAATGTTTGCCTCAAAAAACATGAAGCGAAACCCATCCATTGAGAAGAAAAGTTCATTTATTATCACTCCTGCCTTCGAAAGCGTTATTACTGGCTTCAAATGGATTTATAATCTCATTATTGATTTTAAGTTGAATTTTCTTATAATTTTGGTGAAAACAGAATATAATTGAATGTTTGCCTCAAGAAACGTGACACGAAAGCCATCCATTGACAAGAAAGTTTATTTATAGTCACTCATGCCTTCGAAAGCCTTATTACTCGCTTTAAAAACTTTTATAGTCTCATTATTGATTTTAAGTTGAATATTCTTACATTTTTGGTTAACAAAGATTATAATTGAATGTTTGCCTCAAGAAACATGAAGCGAAAGCCATTTATTGACAAGAAAAGTTCATTTATAGTCACTCATTCCTTTGAAAGCGTTAATATTGGTTTTAAATGGATTTATAATCTCATTATTGATTTTAAGTTGAATTTTCTTATAATCTTAGTTAAAACAGAATATAATTGAATGTTTGCCTCGAGAAACGTGACACGAAAGTCATCCATTGACAAGAAAGTTTATTTATAGTCACTCATGCCTTCGAAAGCCTTATTACTCGCTTTAAATACTTTTATAGTCTTATTATTGATTTTAAGTTGAATATTCTTACTTTTTTTGTTACCAAAGATTATAATTGAATGTTTGCCTCCAGAAACGTGAAGCGAAAGTCATTTATTGACAAGAAAAGTTCATTTATAGTCACTCATTCCTTTGAAAACGTTATTATTGGTTTTAAATGGATTTATAATCTCATTATTGATTTTAAGTTGAATTTTCTTATAATTTTGGTTAAAACAGAATATAATTGAATGTTTGCCTCGAGAAACGTGACGCGAAAGCCATCCATTGACAACAAAAGTTTAGTTATAGTCACTAATGCCGTCAGAAGCCTTATTACTCGTTTTAAATACTTTTATAGTCTCATTATTGATTTTAAGATGAATTCTCTTACATTTTTGGTTAAAACAGATTATAATTGAATGGTTGTTTTTGAAAACGTGAAGCGAAATCCTTCCATTGAGAAGAAAAGTTCATTTATTGTTACTCGTGCCTTCGAAAGCGTTACTACTGGCTTTAAATGGATTTATAATCTCATTATTGATCTTAAGTTGAATTTTCTTATAATTTTGGTGAATATAGAATATAATTGAATGTTTGCCTTGAGAAACGTGACGCGAAAGCCATCCATTAACAAGAAAAGTTTATTTATAGTCACTTAGGCCTTCGAAAGCCTTATTACTCGCTTTAAATGATATTATAGTATCAATATTGATTTTAAGTTGAATTGGCATACATTTTTGGTTAAAACAGATTATAATTGCATGGTTGTTTCGGAAAACGTGAAGCGAAATCCTTCCATTGGGAAGAAAAGTTCATTTATTGTGACTCGTACTTTCGAAAGCGTTACTACTGGCTTTAAATGGATTTATAACCTTATTATTGATTTTAAGTTGAATTTTCTTATAATTTTGGTTAAAACAGAATATAATTGAATGTTTGCCTCGAGAAACGTGACGCAAAAGCCATCCATTGACAACAAAAGTTTATTTATAGTCACTCATGCCTTCAGAAGCCTTATTACTCGTTTTAAATACTTTTATAGTCTCATTATTGATTTTAAGTTGAATTTTCTTACATTTTTGGTTAAAACAGATTATAATTGAATGGTTGTTTCTGAAAACGTGAAGCGAAATCCTTCCATTGAGAAGAAAAGTTCATTTATTGTCACTCGTGCCTTCGAAAGCGTTACTACTGGCTTTAAATGGATTTAAAATCTCATTATTGATTTTAAGTTGAATTTTCTTATAATTTTTGTTAAAACAGAATATAATTGAATGTTTGCCTTGAGAAACGTGATGCCAAATCTATCCATTGACAACAAAAGCTTATTTATTGTCAGTCATGCCTTCGGAAGCCTTATTACTCACTTTAAATGCTTTTATAGTCTCAATATTGATTTTAAGTTGAATTTTCTTACATTTTTCATTAAAATAGATTATAACTGAATGTTTGCCTCAAAAAACATGAAGCGAAACCCATCCATTGAGAAGAAAGTTCATTTATTGTCACTCATGCTTCGAAAGCGTTATTACTTGCTTTAAATGGATTTATAATCTCATTATTGATTTTAAGTTGAATTTTCTTATAATTTTGGTGAAAACAGAATATAATTGAATGTTTGCCTCGAGAAACGTGACGCGAAAGCCATCCATTGACAACAAAAGTTTATTTATAGTCACTCATACCTTCGAAAGCCTTATTACTCGCTTTAAATACTTTTATAGTCTCATTATTGATTTTAAGTTGTATATTCTTACATTTTTGGTTAACAAAGATTATAATTGAATATTTGCCTCTTGAAACATGAAGCAAAAGCTATTTATTGACAACAAAAGTTCATTTATAGTCACTCATTCCTTTGAAAACGTTGTTATTGGTTTTAAATGGATTTATAATCTCATTATTGATTTTAAGTCGAATTTTCTTATAATTTTGGTTAAAACAGAATATAATTGAATGTTTGCCTCGAGAAACGTGACGCGAAAGCCATACATTGACAACAAAAGTTTATTTATAGTCACTCATGCCTTCCGAAGCCTTATTAGTCGTTTTAAATACTTTTATGGTCTCATTATTGATTTTAAGTTGAATTCTCTTACATTTTTGGTTAAAACAGATTATAATTGAATGGTTGTTTTGGAAAACGTGAAGCGAAATCCTTCCATTGAGAAGAAAAGTTCATTTATTGTCACTCGTGCTTTCGAAAGCGTTACTACTGGCTTTAAATGGATTTATAGTCTCATTATTGATTTTAAGTTGAATTTTCTTATAATTTTGGTTAAAACAGAATATAATTGAATGTTTGCCTTGAGAAACGTGATGCCAAATCTATCCATTGACAACGAAAGCTTATTTATTGTCACTCATGCCTTCGGAAGCCTTATTACTCGCTTTAAATGCTTTTATAGTCTCAATATTGATTTTAAGTTGAATTTTCTTACATTTTTCATTAGAACAGATTATAATTGAATGTCTGCCTCGAAAAGCATGAAGCGAAACCCATCCATTGAGAAGAAAAGTTCATTTATTGTCACTCCTGCCTTCGAAAGCGTTATTACTGGCTTTAAATGGATTTATAATCTCATTATTGATTTTAAGTTGAATTTTCTTATAATTTTAGTTAAAACAGAATATAATTGAATGTTTGGCTCAAGAAACGTGACGAGAAAGCCATCCATTGACAACAAAAGTTTATTTATAGTCACTCATGTCTTCGGAAGCCTTATTACTCGCTTTAAATACTTTTATAGTCTCATTATTGATTTTAAGTTAAATATTCTTACATTTTTGGTTAACAAAGATTATAAGTGATTGTTTGCCTCGGGAAACATGAAGCGAAAGCCATTTATTGATAAAAAAAGTTTATTTATAGTCACTCATTCTTTTGAAAACGTTATTATTGGTTTTAAATGGATTTATAATCTCATTATTGATTTTAAGTTGAATTTTCTTATAATTTTGGTTAAAACAGAATATAATTGAATGTTTGCCTCGAGAAACGTGACGCAAAAGCCATCCATTGACAACAAAATTTTATTTATAGTCACTCATGCCTTCAGAAGCCTTATTACTCGTTTTAAATACTTTTATAGTCTCATTATTGATTTTAAGTTGAATTCTCTTACATTTTTGGTTAAAACAGATTATAATTGAATGGTTGTTTCGAAAAACGTGAAGCAAAATCCTTCGATTGAGAAGAAACGTTCATTTATTGTCACTGGTGCCTTCGAAAGCGTTACTACTGGCTTTAAATGGATTTATAATCTCATTATTGATTTTGAGTTGAATTTTCTTATAATTTTGGTTAAAACAGAATATAATTAAATGTTTGCTTGGAGAAACGTGATGCCAAATCCATCCATTGACAACAAAAGCTTATTTATGGTCACTCATGCCTTCGGAAGCCTTATTACTCGCTTTAAAGGCTTTTATAGTCTCAATATTGATTTTAAGTTGAGTTTTCTTATATTTTTCATTAAAACAGATTATAATTGAATGTTTTCCTCAAAAAACATGAAGCGAAAGCCATCCATTTAGAAGAAAAGTTTATTTATTGTCACTCATGCCTTCAAAAGCGTTATTACTGGCTTTAAATGGATTTATAATCTCAATATTGATTTTAAGTTGAATTTTCTTACATTTTTTGTTAAAACAGATTATAATTGGATGTTTGCCTCAGAAAACGCGAAGCGAAAGCCATCAATTGCCAAGAAAAGTTCATTTATTGTCAACCATGCCTTCGAAAGCATTATTACTGGCTTTAAATGGATTTATAATCTCATTATTGATTTTAGGTTGAATTTTCTTACAATTTTGGTTAAAACAAAATATAATTGACTGTTTGCCACGAGAAACGTGACGCGAAAGCCATCCATTGACAAGAAAAGTTTATTTATAGTCATTTATGCCTTCGAAAGCCTTTTACTCGCTTTCAATGCTTTTATAGTCTCAATATTGATTTTAAGTTGAATTCTCTTACATTTTTTATTAAAACATATTATAATTGAATCGTTGTTTCGGAAAACGTGAAGCGAAATACTTCCATTGAGAAGAAAAGTTCATTTATTGTGACTCGTGCCTTCGAAAGCATTACTACTGGCTTTAAATGGATTTATAATCTCATTATTGATTTTAAGTTGAATTTTCTTATAATTTTGGTGAAAACAGAATATAATTGAATATTTGCCTCGAGAAACGTGATGCGAAAGCCATCCAATGACAACAAAAGTTTATTTATAGTCACTCATGCCTTCGGAAGCCTTATTACTTGCTTTAAATACTTTTATAGTCTCATTATTGATTTTAAGTTGAATATTCTTACATTTTTGGTTAAGAAAGATTATAATTGAATGTTTGCCTCGGGAAACATGAAGCGAAAGCCATTTATTGACAAGAAAAGTTCATTTATAGTCACTCATTCCTTTGAAAAGCATTATTATTGGTTTTAAATGGATTTATAATCTCATTATTGATTTTAAGTTGAATTTTCTTATGATTTTGGTTAAAACAGAATATAATTGAATGTTTGCCTCGAGAAACGTGACGCAAAAGCCATCCATTGACAACAAAAGTTTATTTATAGTCACTCATGCCTTCGGAAGCCTTATTACTCGCTTTAAATGCTTTTATAGTCTCCAAAATTGGTTTTAAGTTGAATTTTCTTACATTTTTCATTAAAACAGATTATAATTGAATGTTTGCCTCAAAAAACATGAAGCGAAACCCATCCATTGAGAAGAAAAGTTCATTTATTATCACTCCTACCTTCGAAAGCGTTATTACTGGCTTCAAATGGATTTATAATCTCATTATTGATTTTAAGTTGAATTTTCTTATAATTTTGGTGAAAACAGAATATAATTGAATGTTTGCCTCAAGAAACGTGACACGAAAGCCATCCATTGACAAGAAAGTTTATTTATAGTCACTCATGCCTTTGGAAGCCTTATTACTCGCTTTAAAAACTTTTATAGTCTCATTATTGATTTTAAGTTGAATATTCTTACATTTTTGGTTAACAAAGATTATAATTGAATGTTTGCCTCAGGAAACATGAAGCGAAAGCCATTTATTGACAAGAAAAGTTCATTTATAGTCACTCATTCCTTTGAAAGCGTTAATATTGGTTTTAAATGGATTTATAATCTCATTATTGATTTTAAGTTCAATTTTCTTATAATTTTAGTTAAAACAGAATATAATTGAATGTTTGCCTCGAGAAACGTGACACGAAAGTCATCCATTGACAAGAAAGTTTATTTATAGTCACTCATGCCTTCGAAATCCTTATTACTCGCTTTAAATACTTTTATAGTCTTATTATTGATTTTAAGTTGAATATTCTTACTTTTTTTGTTACCAAAGATTATAATTGAATGTTTGCCTCCAGAAACGTGAAGCGAAAGTCATTTATTGACAAGAAAAGTTCATTTATAGTCACTCATTCCTTTGAAAACGTTATTATTGGTTTTAAATGGATTTATAATCTCATTATTGATTTTAAGTTGAATTTTCTTATAATTTTGGTTAAAACAGAATATAATTGAATGTTTGCCTCGAGAAACGTGACGCGAAAGCCATCCATTGACAACAAAAGTTTAGTTATAGTCACTAATGCCGTCAGAAGGCTTATTACTCGTTTTAAATACTTTTATAGTCTCATTATTGATTTTAAGATGAATTCTCTTACATTTTTGGTTAAAACAGATTATAATTGAATGGTTGTTTTTGAAAACGTGAAGCGAAATCCTTCCATTGAGAAGAAAAGTTCATTTATTGTTACTCGTGCCTTCGAAAGCGTTACTACTGGCTTTAAATGGATTTATAATCTCATTATTGATCTTAAGTTGAATTTTCTTATAATTTTGGTGAATATAGAATATAATTGAATGTTTGCCTTGAGAAACGTGACGCGAAAGCCATCCATTAACAAGAAAAGTTTATTTATAGTCACTTAGGCCTTCGAAAGCCTTATTACTCGCTTTAAATGATATTATAGTATCAATATTGATTTTAAGTTGAATTGGCATACATTTTTGGTTAAAACAGATTATAATTGCATGGTTGTTTCGGAAAACGTGAAGCGAAATCCTTCCATTGGGAAGAAAAGTTCATTTATTGTGACTCGTACTTTCGAAAGCGTTACTACTGGCTTTAAATGGATTTATAACCTTATTATTGATTTTAAGTTGAATTTTCTTATAATTTTGGTTAAAACAGAATATAATTGAATGTTTGCCTCGAGAAACGTGACGCAAAAGCCATCCATTGACAACAAAAGTTTATTTATAGTCACTCATGCCTTCAGAAGCCTTATTACTCGTTTTAAATACTTTTATAGTCTCATTATTGATTTTAAGTTGAATTCTCTTACATTTTTGGTTAAAACAGATTATAATTGAATGGTTGTTTCGAAAAACGTGAAGCAAAATCCTTCGTTTGAGAAGAAACGTTCATTTATTGTCACTCGTGCCTTCGAAAGCGTTACTACTGGCTTTAAATGGATTTATAATCTCATTATTGATTTTGAGTTGAATTTTCTTATAATTTTGGTTAAAACAGAATATAATTAAATGTTTGCTTGGAGAAACGTGATGCCAAATCCATCCATTGACAACAAAAGCTTATTTATGGTCACTCATGCCTTCGGAAGCCTTATTACTCGCTTTAAAAGCTTTTATAGTCTCAATATTGATTTTAAGTTGAGTTTTCTTATATTTTTCATTAAAACAGATTGTAATTGAATGTTTTCCTCAAAAAACATGAAGCGAAAGCCATCCATTTAGAAGAAAAGTTTATTTATTGTCACTCATGCCTTCAAAAGCGTTATTACTGGCTTTAAATGGATTTATAATCTCAATATTGATTTTAAGTTGAATTTTCTTACATTTTTTGTTAAAACAGATTATAATTGGATGTTTGCCTCAGAAAACGCGAAGCGAAAGCCATCAATTGCCAAGAAAAGTTCATTTATTGTCAACCATGCCTTCGAAAGCATTATTACTGGCTTTAAATGGATTTATAATCTCATTATTGATTTTAAGTTGAATTTTCTTACAATTTTGGTTAAAACAAAATATAATTGACTGTTTGCCACGAGAAACGTGACGCGAAAGCCATCCATTGACAAGAAAAGTTTATTTATAGTCATTTATGCCTTCGAAAGCCTTTTACTCGCTTTCAATGCTTTTATAGTCTCAATATTGATTTTAAGTTGAATTCTCTTACATTTTTGGTTAAAACATATTATAATTGAATCGTTGTTTCGGAAAACGTGAAGCGAAATACTTCCATTGAGAAGAAAAGTTCATTTATTGTGACTCGTGCCTTCGAAAGCATTACTACTAGCTTTAAATGGATTTATAATCTCATTATTGATTTTAAGTTGAATTTTCTTATAATTTTGGTGAAAACAGAATATAATTGAATATTTGCCTCGAGAAACGTGATGCGAAAGCCATCCAATGACAACAAAAGTTTATTTATAGTCACTCATGCCTTCGGAAGCCTTATTACTTGCTTTAAATACTTTTATAGTCTCATTATTGATTTTAAGTTGAAAATTCTTACATTTTTGGTTAAGAAAGATTATAATTGAATGTTTGCCTCGGGAAACATGAAGCGAAAGCCATTTATTGACAAGAAAAGTTCATTTATAGTCACTCATTCCTTTGAAAAGCATTATTATTGGTTTTAAATGGATTTATAATCTCATTATTGATTTTAAGTTGAATTTTCTTATGATTTTGGTTAAAACAGAATATAATTGAATGTTTGCCTCGAGAAACGTGACGCAAAAGCCATCCATTGACAACAAAAGTTTATTTATAGTCACTCATGCCTTCGGAAGCCTTATTACTCGCTTTAAATGCTTTTATAGTCTCCAAAATTGGTTTTAAGTTGAATTTTCTTACATTTTTCATTAAAACAGATTATAATTGAATGTTTGCCTCAAAAAACATGAAGCGAAACCCATCCATTGAGAAGAAAAGTTCATTTATTATCACTCCTGCCTTCGAAAGCGTTATTACTGGCTTCAAATGGATTTATAATCTCATTATTGATTTTAAGTTGAATTTTCTTATAATTTTGGTGAAAACAGAATATAATTGAATGTTTGCCTCAAGAAACGTGACACGAAAGCCATCCATTGACAAGAAAGTTTATTTATAGTCACTCATGCCTTCGAAAGCCTTATTACTCGCTTTAAAAACTTTTATAGTCTCATTATTGATTTTAAGTTGAATATTCTTACATTTTTGGTTAACAAAGATTATAATTGAATGTTTGCCTCAAGAAACATGAAGCGAAAGCCATTTATTGACAAGAAAAGTTCATTTATAGTCACTCATTCCTTTGAAAGCGTTAATATTGGTTTTAAATGGATTTATAATCTCATTATTGATTTTAAGTTGAATTTTCTTATAATCTTAGTTAAAACAGAATATAATTGAATGTTTGCCTCGAGAAACGTGACACGAAAGTCATCCATTGACAAGAAAGTTTATTTATAGTCACTCATGCCTTCGAAAGCCTTATTACTCGCTTTAAATACTTTTATAGTCTTATTATTGATTTTAAGTTGAATATTCTTACTTTTTTTGTTACCAAAGATTATAATTGAATGTTTGCCTCCAGAAACGTGAAGCGAAAGTCATTTATTGACAAGAAAAGTTCATTTATAGTCACTCATTCCTTTGAAAACGTTATTATTGGTTTTAAATGGATTTATAATCTCATTATTGATTTTAAGTTGAATTTTCTTATAATTTTGGTTAAAACAGAATATAATTGAATGTTTGCCTCGAGAAACGTGACGCGAAAGCCATCCATTGACAACAAAAGTTTAGTTATAGTCACTAATGCCGTCAGAAGGCTTATTACTCGTTTTAAATACTTTTATAGTCTCATTATTGATTTTAAGATGAATTCTCTTACATTTTTGGTTAAAACAGATTATAATTGAATGGTTGTTTTTGAAAACGTGAAGCGAAATCCTTCCATTGAGAAGAAAAGTTCATTTATTGTTACTCGTGCCTTCGAAAGCGTTACTACTGGCTTTAAATGGATTTATAATCTCATTATTGATCTTAAGTTGAATTTTCTTATAATTTTGGTGAATATAGAATATAATTGAATGTTTGCCTTGAGAAACGTGACGCGAAAGCCATCCATTAACAAGAAAAGTTTATTTATAGTCACTTAGGCCTTCGAAAGCCTTATTACTCGCTTTAAATGATATTATAGTATCAATATTGATTTTAAGTTGAATTGGCATACATTTTTGGTTAAAACAGATTATAATTGCATGGTTGTTTCGGAAAACGTGAAGCGAAATCCTTCCATTGGGAAGAAAAGTTCATTTATTGTGACTCGTACTTTCGAAAGCGTTACTACTGGCTTTAAATGGATTTATAACCTTATTATTGATTTTAAGTTGAATTTTCTTATAATTTTGGTTAAAACAGAATATAATTGAATGTTTGCCTCGAGAAACGTGACGCAAAAGCCATCCATTGACAACAAAAGTTTATTTATAGTCACTCATGCCTTCAGAAGCCTTATTACTCGTTTTAAATACTTTTATAGTCTCATCATTGATTTTAAGTTGAATTCTCTTACATTTTTGGTTAAAACAGATTATAATTGAATGGTTGTTTCGAAAAACGTGAAGCATAATCCTTCGTTTGAGAAGAAACGTTCATTTATTGTCACTCGTGCCTTCGAAAGCGTTACTACTGGCTTTAAATGGATTTATAATCTCATTATTGATTTTGAGTTGAATTTTCTTATAATTTTGGTTAAAACAGAATATAATTAAATGTTTGCTTGGAGAAACGTGATGCCAAATCCATCCATTGACAACAAAAGCTTATTTATGGTCACTCATGCCTTCGGAAGCCTTATTACTCGCTTTAAAAGCTTTTATAGTCTCAATATTGATTTTAAGTTGAGTTTTCTTATATTTTTCATTAAAACAGATTGTAATTGAATGTTTTCCTCAAAAAACATGAAGCGAAAGCCATCCATTTAGAAGAAAAGTTTATTTATTGTCACTCATGCCTTCAAAAGCGTTATTACTGGCTTTAAATGGATTTATAATCTCAATATTGATTTTAAGTTGAATTTTCTTACATTTTTTGTTAAAACAGATTATAATTGGATGTTTGCCTCAGAAAACGCGAAGCGAAAGCCATCAATTGCCAAGAAAAGTTCATTTATTGTCAACCATGCCTTCGAAAGCATTATTACTGGCTTTAAATGGATTTATAATCTCATTATTGATTTTAAGTTAAATTTTCTTACAATTTTGGTTAAAACAAAATATAATTGACTGTTTGCCACGAGAAACGTGACGCGAAAGCCATCCATTGACAAGAAAAGTTTATTTATAGTCATTTATGCCTTCGAAAGCCTTTTACTCGCTTTCAATGCTTTTATAGTCTCAATATTGATTTTAAGTTGAATTCTCTTACATTTTTGGTTAAAACATATTATAATTGAATCGTTGTTTCGGAAAACGTGAAGCGAAATACTTCCATTGAGAAGAAAAGTTCATTTATTGTGACTCGTGCCTTCGAAAGCATTACTACTGGCTTTAAATGGATTTATAATCTCATTATTGATTTTAAGTTGAATTTTCTTATAATTTTGGTGAAAACAGAATATAATTGAATATTTGCCTCGAGAAACGTGATGCGAAAGCCATCCAATGACAACAAAAGTTTATTTATAGTCACTCATGCCTTCGGAAGCCTTATTACTTGCTTTAAATACTTTTATAGTCTCATTATTGATTTTAAGTTGAAAATTCTTACATTTTTGGTTAAGAAAGATTATAATTGAATGTTTGCCTCGGGAAACATGAAGCGAAAGCCATTTATTGACAAGAAAAGTTCATTTATAGTCACTCATTCCTTTGAAAAGCATTATTATTGGTTTTAAATGGATTTATAATCTCATTATTGATTTTAAGTTGAATTTTCTTATGATTTTGGTTAAAACAGAATATAATTGAATGTTTGCCTCGAGAAACGTGACGCAAAAGCCATCCATTGACAACAAAAGTTTATTTATAGTCACTCATGCCTTCGGAAGCCTTATTACTCGCTTTAAATGCTTTTATAGTCTCCAAAATTGGTTTTAAGTTGAATTTTCTTACATTTTTCATTAAAACAGATTATAATTGAATGTTTGCCTCAAAAAACATGAAGCGAAACCCATCCATTGAGAAGAAAAGTTCATTTATTATCACTCCTGCCTTCGAAAGCGTTATTACTGGCTTCAAATGGATTTATAATCTCATTATTGATTTTAAGTTGAATTTTCTTATAATTTTGGTGAAAACAAAATATAATTGAATGTTTGCCTCAAGAAACGTGACACGAAAGCCATCCATTGACAAGAAAGTTCATTTATAGTCACTCATGCCTTCGAAAGCCTTATTACTCGCTTTAAAAACTTTTATAGTCTCATTATTGATTTTAAGTTGAATATTCTTACATTTTTGGTTAACAAAGATTATAATTGAATGTTTGCCTCAAGAAACATGAAGCGAAAGCCATTTATTGACAAGAAAAGTTCATTTATAGTCACTCATTCCTTTGAAAGCGTTAATATTGGTTTTAAATGGATTTATAATCTCATTATTGATTTTAAGTTGAATTTTCTTATAATCTTAGTTAAAACAGAATATAATTGAATGTTTGCCTCGAGAAACGTGACACAAAAGTCATCCATTGACAAGAAAGTTTATTTATAGTCACTCATGCCTTCGAAAGCCTTATTACTCGCTTTAAATACTTTTATAGTCTTATTATTGATTTTAAGTTGAATATTCTTACTTTTTTTGTTACCAAAGATTATAATTGAATGTTTGCCTCCAGAAACGTGAAGCGAAAGTCATTTATTGACAAGAAAAGTTCATTTATAGTCACTCATTCCTTTGAAAACGTTATTATTGGTTTTAAATGGATTTATAATCTCATTATTGATTTTAAGTTGAATTTTCTTATAATTTTGGTTAAAACAGAATATAATTGAATGTTTGCCTCGAGAAACGTGATGCGAAAGCCATCCATTGACAACAAAAGTTTAGTTATAGTCACTAATGCCGTCAGAAGCCTTATTACTCGTTTTAAATACTTTTATAGTCTCATTATTGATTTTAAGATGAATTCTCTTACATTTTTGGTTAAAACAGATTATAATTGAATGGTTGTTTTTGAAAACGTGAAGCGAAATCCTTCCATTGAGAAGAAAAGTTCATTTATTGTTACTCGTGCCTTCGAAAGCGTTACTACTGGCTTTAAATGGATTTATAATCTCATTATTGATCTTAAGTTGAATTTTCTTATAATTTTGGTGAATATAGAATATAATTGAATGTTTGCCTTGAGAAACGTGACGCGAAAGCCATCCATTAACAAGAAAAGTTTATTTATAGTCACTTAGGCCTTCGAAAGCCTTATTACTCGCTTTAAATGATTTTATAGTATCAATATTGATTTTAAGTTGAATTGGCATACATTTTTGGTTAAAACAGATTATAATTGCATGGTTGTTTCGGAAAACGTGAAGCGAAATCATTCCATTGGGAAGAAAAGTTCATTTATTGTGACTCGTACTTTCGAAAGCGTTACTACTGGCTTTAAATGGATTTATAACCTTATTATTGATTTTAAGTTGAATTTTCTTATAATTTTGGTTAAAACAGAATATAATTGAATGTTTGACTTGAGAAACGTGATGCCAAATCTATCCATTGACAACAAAAGCTTATTTATTGTCACTCATGCCTTCGGAAGCCTTATTACTCGCTTTAAATGCTTTTATAGTCTCAATATTGATTTTAAGTTGAATTTTCTTACATTTTTCATTAAAACAGAATATAATTGAATGTTTGCCTCGAAAAACATGAAACGAAACCCATCCATTGAGAAGAAATGTTCATTTATTGTCACTCCTGCCTTCGAAAGCGTTATTACTGGCTTTAAATGGATTTATAATCTCATTATTGATTTTAAGTTGAATTTTCTTATAATTTTGGTTAAAACAGAATATAATTGAATGTTTGGCTCAAGAAACGTGACGAGAAAGCCATCCATTGACAACAAAAGTTTATTTATAGTCACTCATGTCTTCGGAAGCCTTATTACTCGCTTTAAATACTTTTATAGTCTCATTATTGATTTTAAGTTAAATATTCTTACATTTTTGGTTAACAAAGATTATAAGTGAATGTTTGCCTCGGGAAACATGAAGCGAAAGCCATTTATTGATAAGAAAAGTTCATTTATAGTCACTCATTTCTTTGAAAACGTTATTATTGGTTTTAAATGGATTTATAATCTCATTATTGATTTTAAGTTGAATTTTCTTATAATTTTGGTTAAAACAGAATATAATTGAATGTTTACCTCGAGAAACGGGACGCGAAAGCCATCTATCGACAACAAAAGTTTATTTATAGTCACTCATTCCTTCAGAAGCCTTATTACTCGTTTTAAATACTTTTATAGTCTCATTATTGATTTTAAGTTGAATTCTCTTACATTTTTGGTTAAAACAGATTATAATTGAATGGTTGTTTCGAAAAACGTGAAGCAAAATCCTTCGATTGAGAAGAAAAGTTCATTTATTGTCACTCGTGCCTTCGAAAGCGTTACTACTGGCTTTAAATGAATTTATAATCTCATTATTGATTTTAAGTTGAATTTTCTTATAATTTTTGTGAAAACAGAATATAATTGAATGTTTACCTCGAGAAACGTGATGGGAAAGCCATCCAATGACAACAAAAGTTTATTTATAGTCACTCATGCCTTCGGAAGCCTTATTACTTGCTTTAAATACTTTTATAGTCTCATTATTGATTTTAAGTTGAATATTCTTACATTTTTGGTTAAGAAAGATTATAATTGAATGTTTGCCTCGGGAAACATGAAGCGAAAGCCATTTATTGACAAGAAAAGTTCATTTATAGTCACTCATTCCTTTGAAAAGCATTATTATTGGTTTTAAATGGATTTATAATCTCATTATTGATTTTAAGTTGAATTTTCTTATGATTTTGGTTAAAACAGAATATAATTGAATGTTTGCCTCGAGAAACGTGACGCAAAAGCCATCCATTGACAACAAAAGTTTATTTATAGTCACTCATGCCTTCGGAAGCCTTATTACTTGCTTTAAATACTTTTATAGTCTCATTATTGATTTTAAGTTGAATATTCTTACATTTTTGGTTAAGAAAGATTATAATTGAATGTTTGCCTCGGGAAACATGAAGCGAAAGCCATTTATTGACAAGAAAAGTTCATTTATAGTCACTCATTCCTTTGAAAAGCATTATTATTGGTTTTAAATGGATATATAATCTCATTATTGATTTTAAGTTGAATTTTCTTATGATTTTTGGTTAAAACAGAATATAATTGAATGTTTGCCTCGGGAAACGTGACGCGAAAGCCATCCATTGACAACAAAAGTTTATTTATAGTCACTCATGCCTTCGGAAGCCTTATTACTCGCTTTAAATGCTTTTATAGTCTCCAAAATTGATTTTAAGTTGAATTTTCTTACATTTTTCATTAAAACAGAATATAATTGAATGTTTGCCTCGAAAAACATGAAACGAAACCCATCCATTGAGAAGAAAAGTTCATTTATTATCACTCCTGCCTTCGAAAGCGTTATTACTGGCTTCAAATGGATTTATAATCTCATTATTGATTTTAAGTTGAATTTTCTTATAATTTTGGTGAAAACAGAATATAATTGAATGTTTGCCTCAAGAAACGTGACACGAAAGCCATCCATTGACAAGAAAGTTTATTTATAGTCACTCATGCTTTCGAAAGCCTTATTACTCGCTTTAAAAACCTTTATAGTCTCATTATTGATTTTAAGTTGAATATTCTTACATTTTTTGTTAACAAAGATTATAATTGAATGTTTGCCTCAGGAAACATGAAGCGAAAGCCATTTATTGACAAGAAAAGTTCATTTATAGTCACTCATTCCTTTGAAAGCGTTATTATTGGTTTTAAATGGATTTATAATCTCATTATTGATTTTAAGTTGAATTTTCTTATAATTTTAGTTAAAACAGAATATAATTGAATGTTTACCTCGAGAAACGTGACGCGAAAGCCATCCATTGACAACAAAAGTTTAGTTATAGTCACTCATGCCGTCAGAAGCCTTATTACTCGTTTTAAATACTTTTATTGTCTCATTATTGATTTTAAGTTGAATTCTCTTATATTTATGGTTAAAACAGATTATAATTGAATGGTTGTTTTCGAAAACGTGAAGCGAAATCCTTCCATTGAGAAGAAAAGTTCATTTATTGTCACTCGTGCCTTCGAAAGCATTACTACTGGCTTTAAATGGATTTATAATCTCATTATTGATCTTAAATTGAATTTTCTTATAATTTTGGTGAATATAGAATATAATTGAATGTTTGCCCTGAGAAACGTGACGCGAAAGCCATCCATTGACAAGAAAAGTTTATTTATAGTCACTTACGCCTTCGAAAGCCTTATTACTCG
Organism: Theobroma cacao; assembly: GCF_053813885.1. Taxonomy (NCBI): domain Eukaryota; kingdom Viridiplantae; phylum Streptophyta; class Magnoliopsida; order Malvales; family Malvaceae; genus Theobroma; species Theobroma cacao. The sequence continues at coordinate 29,490,675 of NC_142647.1, forward strand.
TTTTAAATGATTTTATAGTATCAATATTGATTTTAAGTTGAATTCGCTTACATTTTTGGTTAAAACAGATTATAATTGCATGGTTGTTTCGGAAAACGTGAAGCGAAATCCTTCCATTGGGAAAAAAAGTTCATTTATTGTGACTCGTGCCTTCGAAAGCGTTACTACTGGCTTTAAATGGATTTATAACCTCATTATTGATTTTAAGTGGAATTTTCTTATAAGTTTGGTGAATATAGAATATAATTGAATGTTTGCCTCGAGAAACGTGACCCGAAAGCAATCCATTGACAAGAAAAGTTTATTTATAGTCACTTATGCCTTCGAAAGCCTTATTACTCGCTTTAAATGATTTTATAGTATCAATATTGATTTTAAGTTGAATTCTCTTACATTTTTAGTTAAAACAGATTATAATTGAATGGTTGTTTTGGAAAACGTGAAGCGAAATCCTTCCATTGAGATGAAAAGTTCATTTATTGTCACTCGTGCCTTCGAAAGCGTTACTACTGGCTTTAAATGGATTTATAATATCATTATTGATTTTAAGTTGAATTTTCTTATAATTTTAGTTAAAACAGAATATAATTGAATGTTTACCTTGAGAAACGTGACACAAAAGCCATCCATTAACAAGAAAGTTTATTTATAGTCACTCATGCCTTCGAAAGCCTTATTACTCGCTTTAAATAATTTTATAGTCTTATTATTGATTTTAAGTTGAATATTCTTACTTTTTTTGTTAACAAAGATTATAATTGAATGTTTGCCTCCGGAAACGTGAAGCGAAAGTCATCTATTGACAAGAAAAGTTCATTTATAGTCACTCATTCCTTTGAAAACGTTATTATTGGTTTTAAATGGATTTATAATCTCATTATTGATTTTAAGTTGAATTTTCTTATAATTTTGGTTAAAACAGAATATAATTGAATGTTTGCCTCGAGAAACGTGACGCGAAAGCCATCCATTGACAACAAAAGTTTAGTTATAGTCACTCATGCCGTCAGAAGCCTTATTACTCGTTTTAAATACTTTTATAGTCTCATTATTGATTTTAAGTTGAATTCTCTTACATTTTTGGTTAAAACAGATTATAATTGAATGGTTGTTTTGGAAAACGTGAAGCGAAATCCTTCCATTGAGAAGAAAAGTTCATTTATTGTCACTCGTGCCTTCGAAAGCGTTACTACTGGCTTTAAATGGATTTATAATCTCATTATTGATCTTAAGTTGAATTTTCTTATAATTTTGGTGAATATAGAATATAATTGAATGTTTGCCTTGAGAAACGTGACGCGAAAGCCATCCATTGACAAGAAAAGTTTATTTATAGTCACTTACGCCTTTGAAAGCCTTATTACTCGCTTTAAATGATTTTATAGTATCAATATTGATTTTAAGTTGAATTCGCTTACATTTTTGGTTAAAACAGATTATAATTGCATAGTTGTTTCAGAAAACGTGAAGCGAAATCCTTCCATTGGGAAGAAAAGTTCATTTATTGTGACTCGTGCCTTCGAAAGCGTTACTACTGGCTTTAAATGGATTTATAACCTCATTATTGATTTTAAGTTGAATTTTCTTATAATTTTGGTGAATATAGAATATAATTGAATGTTTGCCTCGAGAAACGTGACCCGAAAGCAATCCATTGACAAGAAAAGTTTATTTATAGTCACTTATGCCTTCGAAAGCCTTATTACTCGCTTTAAATGATTTTATAGTATCAATATTGATTTTAAGTTGAATTCTCTTACATTTTTAGTTAAAACAGATTATAATTGAATGCTTGTTTTGGAAAACGTGAAGCGAAATCCTTCCATTGAGAAGAAAAGTTCATTTATTGTCACTCGTGCCTTCGAAAGCGTTACTACTGGCTTTAAATGGATTTATAATCTCATTATTGATTTTAAGTTGAATTTTCTTATAATTTTGGTGAAAACAGAATATAATTGAATGTTTGCCTCGAGAAACGTGATGCGAAAGCCATCCAATGATAACAAAAGTTTATTTATAGTCACTCATGCCTTCGGAAGCCTTATTACTTGCTTTAAATACTTTTATAGTCTCATTATTGATTTTAAGTTGAATATTCTTACATTTTTGGTTAACAAAGATTATAATTGAATGTTTGTCTCAGGAAACATGAAGCGAAAGCCATTTATTGACAAGAAAAGTTCATTTATAGTCACTCATTCCTTTGAAAGCGTTATTGTTGGTTTTAAATGGATTTATAATCTCATTATTGATTTTAAGTTGAATTTTCTCATAATTTTAGTTAAAAATGAATATAATTGAATGTTTACCTCGAGAAACGTGACACGAAAGCCATCCATTGACAAGAAAGTTTATTTATAGTCACTCATGCCTTCGAAAGCCTTATTACTCGCTTTAAATACTTTTATAGTCTTATTATTGATTTTAAGTTGAATATTCTTACTTTTTTTGTTAACAAAGATTATAATTGAATGTTTGCCTCCGGAAACGTGAAGCGAAAGTCATCTATTGACAAGAAAAGTTCATTTATAGTCACTCATTCCTTTGAAAACGTTATTATTGGTTTTAAATGGATTTATAATCTCATTATTGATTTTAAGTTGAATTTTCTTATAATTTGGGTTAAAACAGAATATAATTGAATGTTTACCTCAAGAAACGTGACGCGAAAGCCATCCATTGACAACAAAAGTTTTGTTATAGTCACTCATGCCGTCAGAAGCCTTATTACTCGTTTTAAATACTTTTATTGTCTCATTATTGATTTTAAGTTGAATTCTCTTATATTTTTGGTTAAAACAGATTATAATTGAATGGTTGTTTTGGAAAACGTGAAGCGAAATCCTTCCATTGAGAAGAAAAGTTCATTTATTGTCACTCGTGCCTTCGAAAGCGTTACTACTAGCTTTAAATGGATTTATAGTCTCATTATTGATCTTAAATTGAATTTTCTTATAATTTTGGTGAATATAGAATATAATTGAATGTTTGCCCTGAGAAACGTGATGCGAAAGCCATCCATTGACAAGAAGAGTTTATTTACAGTCACTTACGCCTTCGAAAGCCTTATTACTCGTTTTAAATGATTTTATAGTATCAATATTGATTTTAAGTTGAATTCGCTTACATTTTTGGTTAAAACAGATTATAATTGCATGGTTGTTTCGGAAAACGTGAAGCGAAATCCTTCCATTGGGAAGAAAAGTTCATTTATTGTGACTCGTGCCTTCGAAAGCGTTACTGCTGGCTTTAAATGGATTTATAACCTCATTATTGATTTTAAGTTGAATTTTCTTATAATTTTGGTGAATATAGAATATAATTGAACGTTTGCCTCGAGAAACGTGACCTGAATGCAATCCATTGACAAGAAAAGTTTATTTGTAGTCACTTATGCCTTCGAAAGCCTTATTACTCGCTTTAAATGATTTTATAGTATCAATATTGATTTTAAGTTGAATTCTCTTACATTTTTAGTTAAAACAGATTATAATTGAATGGTTGTTTTGGAAAACGTGAAGCGAAATCCTTCCATTGAGAAGAAAAGTTCATTTATTGTCACTCGTCCATTCGAAAGCGTTACTACTGGCTTTAAATGGATTTATAATCTCATTATTGATTTTAAGTTGAATTTTCTTATAATTTTGGTGAAAACATAATATAATTGAATGTTTGCCTCGAGAAACGTGATGCGAAAGCCATCCAATGACAACAAAAGTTTATTTATAGTCACTCATGCCTTCGGAAGCCTTATTACTTGCTTTAAATACTTTTATAGTCTCATTATTGATTTTAAGTGGAATATTCTTACATTTTTGGTTAACAAAGATTATAATTGAATGTTTGCCTCAGGAAACATGAAGCGAAAGCCATTTATTGACAAGAAAAGTTCATTTATAGTCACTCATTCCTTTGAAAGTGTTATTATTGGTTTTAAATGGATTTATAATCTCATTATTGATTTTAAGTTAAATTTTCTTATAATTTTAGTTAAAACAGAATATAATTGAATGTTTGCCTCGAGAAACGTGACACGAAAGCCATCCATTGACAAGAAAGTTTATTTATAGTCACTCATGCCTTCGAAAGCCTTATTACTCGCTTTAAATACTTTTATAGTCTTATTATTGATTTTAAGTTGAATATTCTTACTTTTTTTGTTAACAAAGATTATAATTGAATGTTTGCCTCCGAAAACGTGAAGCGAAAGTCATCTATTGACAAGAAAAGTTCATTTATAGTCACTCATTCCTTTGAAAACGTTATTATTGGTTTTAAATGGATTTATAATCTCATTATTGATTTTAAGTTGAATTTTCTTATAATTTTGGTTAAAACAGAATATAATTGAATGTTTACCTCGAGAAACGTGACGCGAAAGCCATCCATTGACAACAAAAGTTTTGTTATAGTCACTCATGCCGTAAGAAGCCTTATTACTCGTTTTAAATACTTTTATTGTCTCATTATTGATTTTAAGTTGAATTCTCTTATATTTATGGTTAAAACAGATTATAATTGAATGGTTGTTTTGGAAAACGTGAAGCGAAATCCTTCCATTGAGAAGAAAAGTTCATTTATTGTCACTCGTGCCTTCGAAAGCGTTACTACTGGCTTTAAATGGATTTATAATCTAATTATTGATCTTAAATTGAATTTTCTTATAATTTTGGTGAATATAGAATATAATTGAATGTTTGCCCTGAGAAACGTGACGCGAAAGCCATCCATTGACAAGAAAAGTTTATTTATACTCACTTACGCCTTCGAAAGCCTTATTACTCGTTTTAAATGATTTTATAGTATCAATATTGATTTTAAGTTGAATTCGCTTACATTTTTAGTTAAAACAGATTATAATTGCATGGTTGTTTCAGAAAACTTGAAGCAAAATCCTTCCATTGGGAAGAAAAGTTCATTTATTGTGACTCGTGCCTTCGAAAGCGTTACTACTGGCTTTAAATGCGTTTATAACCTCATTATTGATTTTAAGTTGAATTTTCTTATAATTTTGGTGAATATAGAATATAATTGAATGTTTACCTCGAGAAACGTGACCCGAAAGCAATCCATTGACAAGAAAAGTTTATTTATAGTCACTTATGCCTTCGAAAGCCTTATTACTCGCTTTAAATGATTTTATAGTATCAATATTGATTTTAAGTTGAATTCTCTTACATTTTTAGTTAAAACAGATTATAATTGAATGGTTGTTTTGGAAAACGTGAAGCGAAATCGTTCCATTGAGATGAAAAGTTCATTTATTGTCACTCGTGCCTTCGAAAGTGTTACTATTGGCTTTAAATGGATTTATAATATCATTATTGATTTTAAGTTGAATTTTCTTATAATTTTAGTTAAAACAGAATATAATTGAATGTTTGCCTCGAGAAACGTGACACGAAGGCCATCCATTGACAAGAAAGTTTATTTATAGTCACTCATGCCTTCGAAAGCCTTATTACTCGCTTTAAATACTTTTATAGTCTTATTATTGATTTTAAGTTGAATATTCTTACTTTTTTTGTTAACAAAGATTATAATTGAATGTTTGCCTCCGGAAACGTGAAGCGAAAGTCATCTATTGACAAGAAAAGTTCATTTATAGTCACTCATTCCTTTGAAAACGTTATTATTGGTTTTAAATGGATTTATAATCTCATTATTGATTTTAAGTTGAATTTTCTTATAATTTGGGTTAAAACAGAATATAATTGAATGTTTACCTCGAGAAACGTGACGCGAAAGCCATCCATTGACAACAAAAGTTTTGTTATAGTCACTCATGTCGTCAGAAGCCTTATTACTCGTTTTAAATACTTTTATTGTCTCATTATTGATTTTAAGTTGAATTCTCTTATATTTATGGTTAAAACAGATTATAATTGAATGGTTGTTTTGGAAAACGTGAAGCGAAATCCTTCCATTGAGAAGAAAAGTTCATTTATTGTCACTCGTGCCTTCGAAAGCGTTACTACTGGCTTTAAATGGATTTATAATCTCATTATTGATCTTAAATTGAATTTTCTTATAATTTTGGTGAATATAGAATATAATTGAATGTTTGCCCTGAGAAACGTGATGCGAAAGCCATCCATTGACAAGAAGAGTTTATTTACAGTCACTTACGCCTTCGAAAGCCTTATTACTCGTTTTAAATGATTTTATAGTATCAATATTGATTTTAAGTTGAATTCGCTTACATTTTTGGTTAAAACAGATTATAATTGCATGGTTGTTTCGGAAAACGTGAAGCGAAATCCTTCCATTGGGAAGAAAAGTTCATTTATTGTAACTCGTGCCTTCGAAAGCGTTACTACTGCCTTTAAATAGATTTATAACCTCATTATTGATTTTAAGTTGAATTTTCTTATAATTTTGGTGAATATAGAATATAATTGAATGTTTGCCTCGAGAAACGTGACCCAAAAGCAATCCATTGACAAGAAAAGTTTATTTGTAGTCACTTATGCCTTCGAAAGCCTTATTACTCGCTTTAAATGATTTTATAGTATCAATATTGATTTTAAGTTGAATTCTCTTACATTTTTAGTTAAAACTGATTATAATTGAATGGTTGTTTTGGAAAACGTGAAGCGAAATCCTTCCATTGAGAAGAAAAGTTCATTTATTGTCACTCGTGCCTTCGAAAGCGTTACTACTGGCTTTAAATGGATTTATAATCTCATTATTGATCTTAAATTAAATTTTCTTATAATTTTGGTGAATATAGAATATAATTGAATGTTTGCCCTGAGAAACGTGATGCGAAAGCCATCCATTGACAAGAAAAGTTTATTTACAGTCACTTACGCCTTCGAAAGCCTTATTACTCGTTTTAAATGATTTTATAGTATCAATATTGATTTTAAGTTGAATTCGCTTACATTTTTGGTTAAAACAGATTATAATTGCGTGGTTGTTTCAGAAAACTTGAAGCGAAATCCTTCCATTGGGAAGAAAAGTTCATTTATTGTGACTCGTGCCTTCGAAAGCGTTACTACTGGCTTTAAATGGATTTATAACCTCATTATTGATTTTAAGTCGAATTTTCTTATAATTTTGGTGAATATAGAATATAATTGAATGTTTACCTCGAGAAACGTGACCCGAAAGCAATCCATTGACAAGAAAAGTTTATTTATAGTCACTTATGCCTTCGAAAGCCTTATTACTTGCTTTAAATGATTTTATAGTATCAATATTGATTTTAAGTTGAATTCTCTTACATTTTTAGTTAAAACAGATTATAATTGAATGGTTGTTTTGGAAAACGTGAAGCGAAATCGTTCCATTGAGATGAAAAGTTCATTTATTGTCACTCGTGCCTTCGAAAGCGTTACTACTGGCTTTAAATGGATTTATAATATCATTATTGATTTTAAGTTGAATTTTCTTATAATTTTAGTTAAAACAGAATATAATTGAATGTTTGCCTCGAGAAACATGACACGAAAGCCATCCATTGACAAGAAAGTTTATTTATAGTCACTCATGCCTTCGAAAGCCTTATTACTCGCTTTAAATACTTTTATAGTCTTATTATTGATTTTAAGTTGAATATTCTTACTTTTTTTGTTAACAAAGATTATAATTGAATGTTTGCCTCCGGAAACGTGAAGCGAAAGTCATCTATTGACAAGAAAAGTTCATTTATAGTCACTCATTCCTTTGAAAACGTTATTATTGGTTTTAAATGGATTTATAATCTCATTATTGATTTTAAGTTGAATTTTCTTATAATTTTGGTTAAAACAGAATATAATTGACTGTTTTCCTCGAGAAACGTGACGCGAAAGCCATCCATTGACAACAAAAGTTTAGTTATAGTCACTCATGCCGTCAGAAGCCTTATTACTCGTTTTAAATACTTTTATAGTCTCATTATTGATTTTAAGTTGAATTCTCTTACATTTTTTGTTAAAACAGATTATAATTGAATGGTTGTTTTGGAAAACGTGAAGCGAAATCCTTCCATTGAGAAGAAAAGTTCATTTATTGTCACTCGTGCCTTCGAAAGCGTTACTACTGGCTTTAAATGGATTTATAATCTCATTATTGATCTTAAGTTGAATTTTCTTATAATCTTGGTGAATATAGAATATAATTGAATGTTTGCCTTGAGAATCGTGACGCGAAAGCCATCCATTGACAAGAAAAGTTTATTTATAGTCACTTACGCCTTCGAAAGCCTTATTACTCGCTTTAAATGATTTTATAGCATCAATATTGATTTTAAGTTGAATTCGCTTACATTTTTGGTTAAAACAGATTATAATTGCATGGTTGTTTCGGAAAACGTGAAGCGAAATCCTTCCATTGGGAAAAAAAGTTCATTTATTGTGACTCGTGCCTTCGAAAGCGTTACTACTGGCTTTAAATGGATTTATAACCTCATTATTGATTTTAAGTTGAATTTTCTTATAATTTTGGTGAATATAGAATATAATTGAATGTTTGCCTCGAGAAACGTGACCCGAAAGCAATCCATTGACAAGAAAAGTTTATTTATAGTCACTTATGCCTTCGAAAGCCTTATTACTCGCTTTAAATGATTTTATAGTATCAATATTGATTTTAAGTTGAATTCTCTTACATTTTTAGTTAAAACAGATTATAATTGAATGGTTGTTTTGGAAAACGTGAAGCGAAATCCTTCCATTGAGAAGAAAAGTTCATTTATTGTCACTCGTGCCTTCGAAAGCGTTACTACTGGCTTTAAATGGATTTATAATCTCATTATTGATTTTAAGTTGAATATTCTTATAATTTTGGTGAAAACAGAATATAATTGAATGTTTGCCTCGAGAAACGTGATGCGAAAGCCATCCAATGACAACAAAACTTTATTTATAGTCACTCATGCCTTCGGAAGCCTTTTTACTTGCTTTAAATACTTTTATAGTCTCATTATTGATTTTAAGTTGAATATTCTTACATTTTTGGTTAAGAGAGATTATAAGTGAATGTTTGCCTCTGGAAACATGAAGCGAAAGCAATTTATTGACAAGAAAAGTTCATTTATAGTCACTCATTCCTTTGAAAAGCATTATTATTTGTTTTAAATGGATTTATAATCTCATTATTGATTTTAAGTTGAATTTTCTTATGATTTTGGTTAAAACAGAATATAGTTGAATGTTTGCCTCGAGAAACGTGACGCGAAAGCCATCCATTGACAACAAAAGTTTATTTGTAGTCACTCATGCCTTCGGAAGCCTTATTACTCGCTTTAAATGCTTTTATAGTCTCCAAAATTGGTTTTAAGTTGAATTTTCTTACATTTTTCATTAAAACAGATTATAATTGAATGTTTGCCTCAAAAAACATGAAGCGAAACCCATCCATTGAGAAGAAAAGTTCATTTATTATCACTCCTGCCTTCGAAAGCGTTATTACTGTCTTCAAATGGATTTATAATCTCATTATTGATTTTAAGTTGAATTTTCTTATAATTTTTGTGAAAACAGAATATAATTGAATGTTTGCGTCAATAAACGTGACACGAAAGCCATCCATTGACAAGAAAGTTTATTTATAGTCACTCATGCCTTCGAAAGCCTTATTACTCGCTTTAAAAACTTTTATAGTCTCATTATTGATTTTAAGTTGAATATTCTTACATTTTCGGTTAAGAAAGATTATAATTGAATGTTTGCCTCAGAAAACATGAAGCGAAAGCCATTTATTGACAAGAAAAGTTCATTTTTAGTCACTCATTCCTTTGAAAGCGTTATTATTGGTTTTAAATGGATTTATAATCTCATTATTGATTTTAAGTTGAATTTTCTTATAATTTTAGTTAAAACAGAATATAATTGAATGTTTGCCTCGAGAAACGTGACACGAAAGCCATCCATTGACAAGAAAGTTTATTTATAGTCACTCATGCCTTCGAAAGCCTTATTACTCGCTTTAAATACTTTTATAGTCTTATTATTGATTTTAAGTTGAATATTCTTACTTTTTTTGTTAACAAAGATTATAATTGAATGTTTGCCTCCAGAAACGTGAAGCGAAAGTCATCTATTGACAAGAAAAGTTCATTTATAGTCACTCATTCCTTTGAAAACGTTATTATTGGTTTTAAATGGATTTATAATCTCATTATTGATTTTAAGTTGAATTTTCTTATAATTTTGGTTAAAACAGAATATAATTGAATGTTTGCCTCGAGAAACGTGACGCGAAAGCCATCCATTGACAACAAAAGTTTAGTTATAATCACTCATGTCCTCAAAAGCCTTATTACTCGTTTTAAATACTTTTATAGTCTCATTATTGATTTTAACTTGAATTCTCTTACATTTTTGGTTAAAACAGATTATAATTGAATGGTTGTTTTGGAAAACGTGAAGCGAAATCCTTCCATTGAGAAGAAAAGTTCATTTATTGTCACTCGTGCCTTCGAAAGCGTTACTACTGGCTTTAAATGGATTTATAATCTCATTATTGATCTTAAGTTGAATTTTCTTATAATTTTGGTGAATATAGAATATAATTGAATGTTTGCCTTGAGAAACGTGACGCGAAAGCCATCCATTGACAAGAAAAGTTTATTTATAGTCACTTACGCCTTCGAAAGCCTTATTACTCGCTTTAAATGATTTTATAGTATCAATATTGATTTTAAGTTGAATTCGCTTACATTTTTGGTTAAAACAGATTATAATTGCATGGTTGTTTCGGAAAACGTGAAGCGAAATCCTTCCATTGGGAAGAAAAGTTCATTTATTATGACTCGTGCCTTCGAAAGCGTTACTACTGGCTTTAAATGGATTTATAACCTCATTATTGATGTTAAGTTGAATTTTCTTATAATTTTGGTGAATATAGAATATAATTGAATGTTTGCCTCGAGAAACGTGACCCGAAAGCAATCCATTGACAAGAAAAGTTTATTTATAGTCACTTATGCCTTCGAAAGCCTTATTACTCGCTTTAAATTATTTTATAGTATCAATATTGATTTTAAGTTGAATTCTCTTACATTTTTAGTTAAAACAGATTATAATTGAATGGTTGTTTTGGAAAACGTGAAGCGAAATCCTTCCATTGAGATGAAAAGTTCATTTATTGTCACTCGTGCCTTCGAAAGCGTTACTACTGACTTTAAATGGATTTATAATCTCATTATTGATTTTAAGTTGAATTTTCTTATAATTTCGGTGAAAACAGAATATAATTGAATGTTTGCCTTGAGAAACGTGACGCGAAAGCCATCCAATGACAAGAAAAGTTTATTTATAGTCACTCATGCCTTCGGAAGCCTTATTACTTGCTTTAAATACTTTTATAGTCTCATTATTGATTTTAAGTTGAATATTCTTACATTTTTTGTTAAGAAAGATTATAATTGAATGTTTGCCTCGGGAAACATGAAGCGAAAGCCATTTATTGACAAGAAAAGTTCATTTATAGTCACTCATTCCTTTGAAAGCGTTATTCTTGGTTTTAAATGGATTTATAATCTCATTATTGATTTTAAGTTGAATTTTCTTATAATTTTGATTAAAACAGAATATAATTGAATGTTTGCCTTGAGAAACGTGATGCGAAATCCATCCATTGATAACAAAAGCTTATTTATATTCACTCATGCCTTCGAAAGCTTATTACTCGCTTTATATGCTTTTATAGTCTCAATATTGATTTTAAGTTGAATTTTCTTACGGTTTTCATTAAAACAGATTATAATTGAATGTTTTCCTCAAAAAACATGAAGCGAAACCCATCCATCGAGAAGAAAAGTTCATTTATTGTCACTCATGTCTTCAAAAGCGTTATTACTGGCTTTAAATGGATTTATAATCTCATTATTGATTTTAAGTTGAATTTTCTTTTAATTTTGGTGAAAACAGAATATAATTGAATGTTATCCTCGAGAAACGCGACACGAAAGCCATCCATTGACAAGAAAGTTTATTTATAGTCACTCATGCCTTCGAAAGCCTTATTACTCGCTTTAAATACTTTTATAGTCTTATTATTGATTTTAAGTTGAATATTCTTACTTTTTTTGTTAACAAAGATTATAATTGAATGTTTGCCTCCAGAAACGTGAAGCGAAAGTCATCTATTGACAAGAAAAGTTCATTTATAGTCACTCATTCCTTTGAAAACGTTATTATTGGTTTTAAATGGATTTATAATCTCATTATTGATTTTAAGTTGAATTTTCTCATAATTTTGGTTAAAACAGAATATAATTGAATGTTTGCCTCGAGAAACGTGACGCGAAAGCCATCCATTGACAACAAAAGTTTAGTTATAGTCACTCATGTCGTCAAAAGCCTTATTACTCGTTTTAAATACTTTTATAGTCTCATTATTGATTTTAAGTTGAATTCTCTTACATTTTTGGTTAAAACAGATTATAATTGAATGGTTGTTTTGGAAAACGTGAAGCGAAATCCTTCCATTGAGAAGAAAAGTTCATTTATTGTCACTCGTGCCTTCGAAAGCGTTACTACTGGCTTTAAATGGATTTATAATCTCATTATTGATCTTAAGTTGAATTTTCTTATAATTTTGGTGAATATAGAATATAATTGAATGTTTGCCTTGAGAAACGTGACGCGAAAGCCATCCATTGACAAGAAAAGTTTATTTATAGTCACTTACGCCTTCGAAAGCCTTATTACTCGCTTTAAATGATTTTATAGTATGAATATTGATTTTAAGTTGAATTCGCTTACATTTTTGGTTAAAACAGATTATAATTACATGGTTGTTTCAGAAAACGTGAAGCGAAATCCTTCCATTGGGAAGAAAAGTTCATTTATTATGACTCGTGCCTTCGAAAGCGTTACTACTGGCTTTAAATGGATTTATAACCTCATTATTGATTTTAAGTTGAATTTTCTTATAATTTTGATGAATATAGAATATAATTGAATGTTTGCCTCGAGAAACATGACCCGAAAGCAATCCATTGACAAGAAAAGTTTATTTATAGTCACTTATACCTTCGAAAGCCTTATTACTCGCTTTAAATGATTTTATAGTATCAATATTGATTTTAAGTTGAATTCTCTTACATTTTTAGTTAAAACAGATTATAATTGAATGGTTGTTTTGGAAAACGTGAAGCGAAATCCTTCCATTGAGATGAAAAGTTCATTTATTGTCACTCGTGCCTTCGAAAGCGTTACTACTGGCTTTAAATGGATTTATAATATCATTATTGATTTTAAGTTGAATTTTCTTATAATTTCGGTGAAAACAGAATATAATTGAATGTTTGCCTTGAGAAACGTGACGCGAAAGCCATCCAATGACAAGAAAAGTTTATTTATAGTCACTCATGCCTTCGGAAGCCTTATTACTTGCTTTAAATACTTTTATAGTCTCATTATTGATTTTAAGTTGAATATTCTTACATTTTTTGTTAAGAAAGATTATAATTGAATGTTTGCCTCGGAAAACATGAAGCGAAAGCCATTTATTCACAAGAAAAGTTCATTTATAGTCACTCATTCCTTTGAAAGCGTTATTCTTGGTTTTAAATGGATTTATAATCTCATTATTGATTTTAAGTTGAATTTTCTTATAATTTTGATTAAAACAGAATATAATTGAATGTTTGCCTTGAGAAACGTGATGCGAAATCCATCCATTGATAACAAAAGCTTATTTATATTCACTCATGCCTTCGAAAGCTTATTACTCGCTTTATATGCTTTTATAGTCTCAATATTGATTTTAAGTTGAATTTTCTTACGGTTTTCATTAAAACAGATTATAATTGAATGTTTTCCTCAAAAAACATGAAGCGAAACCCATCCATCGAGAAGAAAAGTTCATTTATTGTCACTCATGTCTTCAAAAGCGTTATTACTGGTTTTAAATGGATTTATAATCTCATTATTGATTTTAAGTTGAATTTTCTTATAATTTTGATTAAAACAGAATATAATTGAATGTTTGCCTTGAGAAACGTGATGCGAAATCCATCCATTGATAACAAAAGCTTATTTATATTCACTCATGCCTTCGAAAGCTTATTACTCGCTTTATATGCTTTTATAGTCTCAATATTGATTTTAAGTTGAATTTTCTTACGGTTTTCATTAAAACAGATTATAATTGAATGTTTTCCTCAAAAAACATGAAGCGAAACCCATCCATCGAGAAGAAAAGTTCATTTATTGTCACTCATGTCTTCAAAAGCGTTATTACTGGCTTTAAATGGATTTATAATCTCATTATTGATTTTAAGTTGAATTTTCTTTTAATTTTGGTGAAAACAGAATATAATTGAATGTTATCCTCGAGAAACGCGACACGAAAGCCATCCATTGACAAGAAAGTTTATTTATAGTCACTCATGCCTTCGAAAGCCTTATTACTCGCTTTAAATACTTTTATAGTCTTATTATTGATTTTAAGTTGAATATTCTTACTTTTTTTGTTAACAAAGATTATAATTGAATGTTTGCCTCCAGAAACGTGAAGCGAAAGTCATCTATTGACAAGAAAAGTTCATTTATAGTCACTCATTCCTTTGAAAACGTTATTATTGGTTTTAAATGGATTTATAATCTCATTATTGATTTTAAGTTGAATTTTCTCATAATTTTGGTTAAAACAGAATATAATTGAATGTTTGCCTCGAGAAACGTGACGCGAAAGCCATCCATTGACAACAAAAGTTTAGTTATAGTCACTCATGTCGTCAAAAGCCTTATTACTCGTTTTAAATACTTTTATAGTCTCATTATTGATTTTAAGTTGAATTCTCTTACATTTTTGGTTAAAACAGATTATAATTGAATGGTTGTTTTGGAAAACGTGAAGCGAAATCCTTCCATTGAGAAGAAAAGTTCATTTATTGTCACTCGTGCCTTCGAAAGCGTTACTACTGGCTTTAAATGGATTTATAATCTCATTATTGATCTTAAGTTGAATTTTCTTATAATTTTGGTGAATATAGAATATAATTGAATGTTTGCCTTGAGAAACGTGACGCGAAAGCCATCCATTGACAAGAAAAGTTTATTTATAGTCACTTACGCCTTCGAAAGCCTTATTACTCGCTTTAAATGATTTTATAGTATGAATATTGATTTTAAGTTGAATTCGCTTACATTTTTGGTTAAAACAGATTATAATTACATGGTTGTTTCAGAAAACGTGAAGCGAAATCCTTCCATTGGGAAGAAAAGTTCATTTATTATGACTCGTGCCTTCGAAAGCGTTACTACTGGCTTTAAATGGATTTATAACCTCATTATTGATTTTAAGTTGAATTTTCTTATAATTTTGGTGAATATAGAATATAATTGAATGTTTGCCTCGAGAAACATGACCCGAAAGCAATCCATTGACAAGAAAAGTTTATTTATAGTCACTTATACCTTCGAAAGCCTTATTACTCGCTTTAAATGATTTTATAGTATCAATATTGATTTTAAGTTGAATTCTCTTACATTTTTAGTTAAAACAGATTATAATTGAATGGTTGTTTTGGAAAACGTGAAGCGAAATCCTTCCATTGAGATGAAAAGTTCATTTATTGTCACTCGTGCCTTCGAAAGCGTTACTACTGGCTTTAAATGGATTTATAATATCATTATTGATTTTAAGTTGAATTTTCTTATAATTTCGGTGAAAACAGAATATAATTGAATGTTTGCCTTGAGAAACGTGACGCGAAAGCCATCCAATGACAAGAAAAGTTTATTTATAGTCACTCATGCCTTCGGAAGCCTTATTACTTGCTTTAAATACTTTTATAGTCTCATTATTGATTTTAAGTTGAATATTCTTACATTTTTTGTTAAGAAAGATTATAATTGAATGTTTGCCTCGGAAAACATGAAGCGAAAGCCATTTATTCACAAGAAAAGTTCATTTATAGTCACTCATTCCTTTGAAAGCGTTATTCTTGGTTTTAAATGGATTTATAATCTCATTATTGATTTTAAGTTGAATTTTCTTATAATTTTGATTAAAACAGAATATAATTGAATGTTTGCCTTGAGAAACGTGATGCGAAATCCATCCATTGATAACAAAAGCTTATTTATATTCACTCATGCCTTCGAAAGCTTATTACTCGCTTTATATGCTTTTATAGTCTCAATATTGATTTTAAGTTGAATTTTCTTACGGTTTTCATTAAAACAGATTATAATTGAATGTTTTCCTCAAAAAACATGAAGCGAAACCCATCCATCGAGAAGAAAAGTTCATTTATTGTCACTCATGTCTTCAAAAGCGTTATTACTGGCTTTAAATGGATTTATAATCTCATTATTGATTTTAAGTTGAATTTTCTTTTAATTTTGGTGAAAACAGAATATAATTGAATGTTATCCTCGAGAAACGCGACACGAAAGCCATCCATTGACAAGAAAGTTTATTTATAGTCACTCATGCCTTCGAAAGCCTTATTACTCGCTTTAAATACTTTTATAGTCTTATTATTGATTTTAAGTTGAATATTCTTACTTTTTTTGTTAACAAAGATTATAATTGAATGTTTGCCTCCAGAAACGTGAAGCGAAAGTCATCTATTGACAAGAAAAGTTCATTTATAGTCACTCATTCCTTTGAAAACGTTATTATTGGTTTTAAATGGATTTATAATCTCATTATTGATTTTAAGTTGAATTTTCTCATAATTTTGGTTAAAACAGAATATAATTGAATGTTTGCCTCGAGAAACGTGACGCGAAAGCCATCCATTGACAACAAAAGTTTAGTTATAGTCACTCATGTCGTCAAAAGCCTTATTACTCGTTTTAAATACTTTTATAGTCTCATTATTGATTTTAAGTTGAATTCTCTTACATTTTTGGTTAAAACAGATTATAATTGAATGGTTGTTTTGGAAAACGTGAAGCGAAATCCTTCCATTGAGAAGAAAAGTTCATTTATTGTCACTCGTGCCTTCGAAAGCGTTACTACTGGCTTTAAATGGATTTATAATCTCATTATTGATCTTAAGTTGAATTTTCTTATAATTTTGGTGAATATAGAATATAATTGAATGTTTGCCTTGAGAAACGTGACGCGAAAGCCATCCATTGACAAGAAAAGTTTATTTATAGTCACTTACGCCTTCGAAAGCCTTATTACTCGCTTTAAATGATTTTATAGTATGAATATTGATTTTAAGTTGAATTCGCTTACATTTTTGGTTAAAACAGATTATAATTACATGGTTGTTTCAGAAAACGTGAAGCGAAATCCTTCCATTGGGAAGAAAAGTTCATTTATTATGACTCGTGCCTTCGAAAGCGTTACTACTGGCTTTAAATGGATTTATAACCTCATTATTGATTTTAAGTTGAATTTTCTTATAATTTTGGTGAATATAGAATATAATTGAATGTTTGCCTCGAGAAACATGACCCGAAAGCAATCCATTGACAAGAAAAGTTTATTTATAGTCACTTATACCTTCGAAAGCCTTATTACTCGCTTTAAATGATTTTATAGTATCAATATTGATTTTAAGTTGAATTCTCTTACATTTTTAGTTAAAACAGATTATAATTGAATGGTTGTTTTGGAAAACGTGAAGCGAAATCCTTCCATTGAGATGAAAAGTTCATTTATTGTCACTCGTGCCTTCGAAAGCGTTACTACTGGCTTTAAATGGATTTATAATATCATTATTGATTTTAAGTTGAATTTTCTTATAATTTCGGTGAAAACAGAATATAATTGAATGTTTGCCTTGAGAAACGTGACGCGAAAGCCATCCAATGACAAGAAAAGTTTATTTATAGTCACTCATGCCTTCGGAAGCCTTATTACTTGCTTTAAATACTTTTATAGTCTCATTATTGATTTTAAGTTGAATATTCTTACATTTTTTGTTAAGAAAGATTATAATTGAATGTTTGCCTCGGAAAACATGAAGCGAAAGCCATTTATTCACAAGAAAAGTTCATTTATAGTCACTCATTCCTTTGAAAGCGTTATTCTTGGTTTTAAATGGATTTATAATCTCATTATTGATTTTAAGTTGAATTTTCTTATAATTTTGATTAAAACAGAATATAATTGAATGTTTGCCTTGAGAAACGTGATGCGAAATCCATCCATTGATAACAAAAGCTTATTTATATTCACTCATGCCTTCGAAAGCTTATTACTCGCTTTATATGCTTTTATAGTCTCAATATTGATTTTAAGTTGAATTTTCTTACGGTTTTCATTAAAACAGATTATAATTGAATGTTTTCCTCAAAAAACATGAAGCGAAACCCATCCATCGAGAAGAAAAGTTCATTTATTGTCACTCATGTCTTCAAAAGCGTTATTACTGGCTTTAAATGGATTTATAATCTCATTATTGATTTTAAGTTGAATTTTCTTTTAATTTTGGTGAAAACAGAATATAATTGAATGTTATCCTCGAGAAACGCGACACGAAAGCCATCCATTGACAAGAAAGTTTATTTATAGTCACTCATGCCTTCGAAAGCCTTATTACTCGCTTTAAATACTTTTATAGTCTCATTATTGATTTTAAGTTGAATATTCTTACATTTTTGGTTAAGAAAGATTATAATTGAATGTTTGCCTCGGGAAACATGAAGCGAAAGCCATTTATTGACAAGAAAAGTTCATTTATAGTCACTCATTCCTTTGAAAGCGTTATTATTGGTTTTAAATGGATTTATAATCTCATTATTGATTTTAAGTTGAATTTTCTTATAATTTTGGTTAAAACAGAATATAATTGAATGTTTGCCTTGAGAAACATAACGCGAAAGCCATCCATTGACAACAAAAGGTTATTTATAGTCACTGATGCCTTCGGAACCCTTATTACTCGCTTTAAATACTTTCATAGTCTCATTATTGATTTTAAGTTGAATATTCTTACATTTTTTGTTAACAAAGATTATAATTGAATATTTGCCTCGGGAAACGTGAAGCGAAATGCATCTATTGACAAGAAAAGTTCATTTATAGTCACTCATTCCTTTGAAAACGTTATTATTTTTTTTAAATGGATTTATAATCTCATTATTGATTTTAAGTTGAATTTTCTTATAATTTTGGTTAAAACAGAATATAATTGACTGTTTGCCTTGAGAAACGTGATGCAAAATCCATCCATTGACAACAAAAGCTTATTTATAGTCACTCATGCCTTCGGAAGCCTTATTACTCGCTTTCAATGCCTTTATATTCTCAAAATTGATTTTAAGTTGAACTTTCTTAAATTTTTCATTAAAACATATTATAATTGAATGTTTGCCTTAAAAAACATGAAGCGAAACCCATCGATTGAGAAGAAAAGTTCATTTATTGTCACTTTTGCCTTCGAAAGCGTTATTACTGGCTTTAAATGGATTTATAATCTCATTATTGATTTTAAGTTGAATTTTCTTATAATTTTGGTTAAAACAGAATATAATTGAATGTTTGCCTCTAGAAACGTGACGAGAAAGCCATCCATTGACAAAAAAAGTTTATTTATAGTCACTCATGCCTTCGGAAGTTTTATTACTCGCTTTAAATACTTTTATAGTCTCATTATTGATTTTAAGTTGAATATTCTTACATTTTTGGTTAACAAATATTATAATTGAAAGTTTGCCTCGGGAAACATGAAGCGAAAGCCATTTATTAACAAGAAAAGTTCATTTATAGTCACTCATTCCTTTGAAAACATTATTATTGGTTTTAAATTGATTTATAATCTCATTATTGATTTTAAGTTGAATTTTCTTATAATTTTGGTTAAAACAGAATATAATTGACTGTTTGCCTTGAGAAACGTGATGCAAAATCCATCATTTGACAACAAAAGCTTATTTATAGTCACTCATGCCTTCGGAAGCCTTATTACTCGCTTTAAATGCTTTTAGAGTCTCAATATTGATTTTAAGTTGAATATTCTTACATTTTTTGTTAACAAAGATTATAATTGAATATTTGCCTCGAGAAACGTGAAGCGAAATGCATCTATTGACAAGAAAAGTTCATTTATAGTCACTCATTCCTTTGAAAACGTTATTATTGGTTTTAAATGCATTTATAATCTCATTATTGATTTTAAGTTGAATTTTCTTACAATTTTGGTTAAAACAGAATATAATTGACTGTTTGCCTTGAGAAACGTGATGCAAAATTCATCATTTGACAACAAAAGCTTATTTATAGTCACTCATGCCTTCGGAAGCCTTATTACTCGCTTTAAATGCTTTTAGAGTCTCAATATTGATTTTAAGTTGAATTTTCTTACATTTTTCATTAAAACAGATTATAATTGGATGTTTTCCTCAAAAAACATGAAGCGAAAGCCATCCATTGAGAAGAAAAGTTCATTTATTGTCACTCATGCTTTCAAAACCATTATTACTGGCTTTAAATGGATTTATAATCTCATTATTGATTTTAAGTTGAATTTTCTTACATTTTTTGTTAAAACAAATTATAATTGGATGTTTGCCTCTGAAAACGCGAAGCGAAAGCCATCCATTGCCAAGAAAAATTCATTTATTGTCAACCATGCCTTCGAAAGCATTTTTACTGGCTTTAAATGGATTTATAATCTCATTATTGATTTTAAGTTGAATTTTCTTACAATTTTGGTTAAAACAAAATGTAATTGACTGTTTGCCACGAGAAACGTGACGCGAAAGCCATCCATTGACAAGAAAAGTTTATTTATAGTCACTTATGCCTTCGAAAGCCTTATTACTCGCTTTCAATGCTTTTATAGTCTCAATATTGATTTTAAGTTGAATTCTCTTACATGTTTGGTTAAAACAGATTATAATTGAATGTTTGCCTCAAAAAACATGAAGTGAAACCCATCCATTGAGAAGAAAAGTTCATTTATTGTCACTCTTGCCTTCGAAAGCGTTATTAGTGGCTTTAAATGGATTTATAATCTCATTAGTGATTTTAAGTTGAATTTTCTTATAATTTTGGTTAAAACAGAATATAATTGAATGTTTGCCTCGAGAAACGTGACGCGAAAGCCATCCATTGACAAGAAAAGTTTATTTAGAGTCACTCATGCCTTCGAAAGTCTTATTACTCGCTTCAAATACTTTTATAGTCTCGTTATTGATTTTAAGTTGAATATTCTTACATTTGGGGTTAAGAAAGATTATAATTGAATGTTTGCCTCGGGAAACATGAAGCGACAGCCATTTATTGACAAGAAAAGTTCATTTATAGTCACTCATTCCTTTGAAAGCGTTATTTTTGGTTTGAAATGGATTTATAATCTCATTATTGATTTTAAGTTGAATTTTCTTATAATTTTGGTTAAAACAGAATATAATTGGATGTTTGCCTTGAGAAACGTGATGCGAAATCCATCCATTGACAACAAAAGCTTATTTATAGCCACTCATGCCTTCGGAAGCCTTATTACGCGCTTTAAATGCTTTTATAGTCTCAATATTGATTTTAAGTTGAATTTTCTTACATTTTTCATTAAAACAGATTATAATTGAATGTTTTCCTCAAAAAACATGAAGCGAAAGCTATCCATTGAGAAGAAAAGTTCATTTATTGTCACTCAAGGCTTCAAAAGCGTTATTACTGGCTTTAAATGGATTTATAATCTCATTATTGATTTTAAGTTGAATTTTCTTATAATTTTGGTGAAAACAGAATATAATTCAATGTTTGCCTCGAGAAACGTGACACGAAAGCCATCCATTGACAAGAAAGTTTATTTATAGTCACTCATGCCTTCGAAAGCTTTATTACTCGCTTTAAATACTTTTATAGCCTCATTATTGATTTTAAGTTGAATATTCTTACATTTTTTGTTAAGAAAGATTATAATTGAATGTTTGCCTTGGGAAACATGAAGCGAAAGCCATTTATTGATAAGAAAAGTTCATTTATAGACACTCATTCCTTTGAAAGCGTTATTATTGGTTTTAAATGGATTTATAATCTCATTATTGATTTTAAATTGAATTTTCTTATAATTTTGGTTAAAACAGAATATAATTGATTGTTTGCCTTGAGAAGCGTGACGCGAAAGCCCTCCATTGACAACAAAAGTTTATTTATAGTCACTCATGCCTTCGGAAGTCTTATTACTCGCTTTAAATGTTTTTATAGTCTCAAAACTGATTTTAAGTTGAATTTTCTTACATTTTTCATTAAAACAGATTATAATTGAATGTTTGCCTCAAAAAATATGAAGCGAAACCCACCCATTGAGAAGAAAAGTTCATTTATTGTCACTCCTGCCTTCGAAAGCGTTATTACTGGCTCTAAATGGATTTATTATCTCATTATTGATTTTAAGTTGAATTTTCTTATAATTTTGGTTAAAACAGAATATAATTGAATGTTTACCTCGAAAAACGTGACGCGAAAGCCATCCATTGAAAACTAAAGTTTATTTATAGTCACTCATGCCTTCGGAAGTCTTATTACTCGCTTTAAATACTTTTATAGTCTCATTATTGATTTTAAGTTGTATATTCTTACATTTTTGGTTAAGAAAGATTATAATTGAATGTTTGCCTCAGGAAACGTAAAGCGAAAGCCATCTATTGACAAGAAAAGTTCATTTATAGTCACTCATTCCTTTGAAAACGTTATTATTGGTTTTAAATGGATTTATAATCTCATTATTGATTTTAAGTTGAATTTTCTTATAATTTTGGTTAAAACAGAATATAATTGAATGTTTGCCTTGAGAAACGTGATGCAAAATCCATCCATTGATAACAAAAGCTTATTTATAGTCACTCAAGCCTTCGAAAGCCTTATTACTCGCTTTAAATGCTTTTAGAGTCTCAATATTGATTTTAAACTGAATTTTCTTATATTTTTCATTAAAACAGATTATAATTGAATGTTTTCCTCAAAAAACATGAAGCGAAAGCCATCCATTGAGAAGAAAAGTTCATTTATTGTCACTCATGCTTTCAAAAGCGTTATTACTGGCTTTAAATAGATTTATAATCTCATTATTGATTTTAAGTTGAATTTTCTTACATTTTTTGTTAAAACAGATTATAATTGGATGTTTGCCTCAGAAAACGCGAAGCGAAAGCCATCCATTGCCAAGAAAAGTTCATTTATTGTCAACCATGTCGTCGAAAGCATTATTACTGGCTTTAAATGGATTTATAATCTCATTATATATTTTAAGTTGAATTTTCTTATAATTTTGGTGAAAACAGAATATAAT
This sequence comes from Theobroma cacao, assembly GCF_053813885.1. Lineage (NCBI taxonomy): Eukaryota > Viridiplantae > Streptophyta > Magnoliopsida > Malvales > Malvaceae > Theobroma > Theobroma cacao. Next base: position 29,513,821 of record NC_142647.1, read on the forward strand.
TGAATGTTTACCTCGAGAAACGTGACGCGAAAGCCATCCAACGACAAGAAATGTTTATTTATAGTCACTCATGTCTTCGGAAGCCTTATTACTCGCTTTAAATACTTTTATAGTCTCGTTATTGATTTTAAGTTGAATATTCTTACATTCTTGGTTAAGAAAGATTATAATTGAATGTTTGCCTCGGGAAACATGAAGCGACAGCCATTTATTGACACAAAAAGTTCATTTATATTCACTCATTCCTTTGAAAGCGTTATTATTGGTTTTAAATGGATTTATAATCTCATTATTGATTTTAAGTTGAATTTTCTTATAATTTTGGTTAAAACAGAATATAATTGAATGTTTGCCTTGAGAAACGTGATGCGAAATCCATCCATTGACAAAAAAAGCTTATTTATAGTCACTCATGCCTTCGGAAGCCTTATTACTCGCTTTAAATGCTTTTATAGTCTCAATATTGATTTAAGTTGAATTTTCTTACATTTTTCATTAAAACATATTATAATTGAATGTTTTCCTCAAAAAACATGAAGCCAAAGCCATCCATTGAAAAGAAAAGTTCATTTATTGTCACTCATGGCTTCAAAAGCGTTATTACTGGCTTTAAATGGATTTATAATCTCATTATTGATTTTAAGTTGAATTTTCTTACAATTTTGGTTAAAACAGAATATAATTGAATGTTTACCTCGGGCAACGTGACACGAAAGCCATCCATTGACAACAAAGTTTATTTATAGTCACTCATGCCTTCGAAAGCCCTATTACTCGCGTTAAATACTTTTATAGTCTCATTATTGATTTTAAGTTGAATATTCTTACATTTTTGGTTAAGAAAGATTATAATTGAATGTTTGCCTCGGGAAACATGAAGCAAAAGTCATTTATTGATAAGAAAAGTTCATTTATAGTCACTCATTCCTTTGAAAGCATTATTATTGGTTTTAAATGGATTTATAATCTCATTATTGACTTTAAGTTGAATTTTCTTATAATTTTGGTTAAAACAGAATATAATAGAATGTTTACCTCGAGAAACGTGACGCGAAAGCCATCCATTTACAACAAAAGTTTATCTATAGTCACTCATGCCTTCGGAAGCCTTATTACTCGCTTTAAATGTTTTTATAGTCTCAAAATTGATTTTAAGTTGAATTTTCTTACATTTTTCATTAAAACAGATTATAATTGAATGTTTGCCTCAAAAAACATGAAGCGAAACCCATCCATTGAGAAGAAAAGTTCATTTATTGTCACTCCTGCCTTTGAAAGCGTTATTACTGACTTTAAATGGATTTATAATCTCATTATTGATTTTAAGTTGAATTTTCTGATAATTTTGGTTAAAACAGAATATAATTGAATGTTTACCTCGAGAAGCGTGACACGAAAGCCATCCATTGACAAGAAAAGTTTATTTAGAGTCACTCATACCTTCGAAAGTCTTATTACTCGCTTCAAATACTTTTATAGTCTCGTTATTGATTTTAAGTTGAATATTCTTACATTTGGGGTTAAGAAAGATTATAATTGAATGTTTGCCTCAGGAAACATGAAGCGACAACCATTTATTGACAAGAAAAGTTCATTTATAGTCACTCATTCCTTTGAAAGCGTTATTTTTGGTTTGAAATGGATTTATAATCTCATTATTGATTTTAAGTTGAATTTTCTTATAATTTTGGTTAAAACATAATATAATTGAATGTTTGCCTTGAGAACCGTGATGCGAAAGCCATCCATTGACAAAAAAGTTTATTTATAGTCACTCATGCCTTCGAAAGCCTTATTACTCGCTTTAAATACTTTTATAGTCTCATTATTGATTTTAAGTTGAATATTCTTACATTTTTTGTTAAGAAAGATTATAATTGAATATTTGCCTTGGGAAACATGAAGCGAAAGCCATTTATTGACAAGAAAAGTTCATTAATATACACTCATTCCTTTGAAAGCGTTATTATTGGTTTTAAATGGATTTATAATCTCATTATTGATTTTAAGTTGAATTTTCTTATAATTTTGGTTAAAACAGAATATAATTGAATGTTTGCCTCGAGAAACGTGACGCGAAAGCCCTCCATTGACAACAAAAGTTTATTTATAGTCACTCATGCCTTCGGAAGTGTTATTACTCGCTTTAAATGTTTTTATAGTCTCAAAATTGATTTTAAGTGGAATTTTCTTACATTTTTCATTAAAACAGATATAATTGAATGTTTGCTTCAAAAAATATGAAGCGAAACCCATCCATTGAGAAGAAAAGTTCATTTATTGTCACTCTTGCCTTTGAAAGCGTTATTACTGGCTCTAAATGGATTTATAATCTCATTATTGATTTTAAGTTGAATTTTCTTATAATTTTGGTTAAAACAGAATATAATTGAATGTTTACCTCGAAAAACGTGATGCGAAAGCCATCCATTGACAACTAAAGTTTATTTATAGTCACTCATGCCTTCGGAAGTCTTATTACTCGCTTTAAATACTTTTATAGTCTCATTATTGATTTTAAGTTGAATATTCTTACATTTTTGGTTAAGAAAGATTTTAATTGAATGTTTGCCTCAGGAAACGTGAAGCGAAAGCCATCTATTGACAAGAAAAGTTCATTTATAGTCACTCATTCCTTTGAAAACGTTATTATTGGTTTTAAATGGATTTATAATCTCATTATTGATTTTAAGTTGAATTTTCTTATAATTTTGGTTAAAACAGAATATAATTGAATGTTTGCCTTGAGAAACGTGATGCAAAATCCATCCATTGATAACAAAAGCTTATTTATAGTCAATCAAGCCTTCGAAAGCCTTATTACTCGCTTTAAATGCTTTTAGAGTCTCAATATTGATTTTAAGCTGAATTTTCTTACATTTTTTATTAAAACAGATTATAATTGAATGTTTTCCTCAAAAAACATGAAGCGAAAGCCATCCATTGAGAAGAAAAGTTTATTTATTGTCACTCATGCTTTCAAAAGCGTTATTACTGCCTTTAAATAGATTTATAATCTCATTATTGATTTTAAGTTGAATTTTCTTACATTTTTTGTTAAAACAGATTATAATTCGATGTTTGCCTCAGAAAATGCAAAGCGAAATCCATCCATTGCCAAGAAAAGTTCATTTATTGTCAACCATGCCGTCGAAAGCATTATTACTGGCTTTAAATGGATTTATAATCTCATTATATATTTTAAGTTGAATTTTCTTACAATTTCGGTTAAAACAAAATATAATTGACTGTTTGCCACGAGAAACGTGACGTGAAAGCCATCCATTGACAAGAAAAGTTTATTTATAGTCACTTATGCCTTCGGAAGCCAAATTACTCTCTTTGAATGCTTTTATAGTCTCAATATTGATTTTAAGTTGAATTCTCTTACATTTTTGGTTAAGAAAGATTATAATTGAATGTTTGCCTCAGGAAACGTGAAGCGAAAGCCATCTATTGACAAGAAAAGTTCATTTATAGTCACTCATTCCTTTGAAAACATTATTATTGGTTTTAAATGGATTTATAATCTCATTATTGATTTTAAGTTGAATTTTCTTATAATTTTGGTTAAAACAAAATATAATTGAATGTTTGCCTTGAGAACCGTGATGCGAAAGCCATCCATTGACAAAAAAGTTTATTTATAGTCACTCATGCCTTCGAAAGCCTTATTACTCGCTTTAAATACTTTTATAGTCTCATTATTGATTTTAAGTTGAATATTCTTACATTTTTTGTTAAGAAAGATTATAATTGAATATTTTCCTTGGGAAACATGAAGCGAAAGCCATTTATTGACAAGAAAAGTTCATTAATATACACTCATTCCTTTGAAAGCGTTATTATTGGTTTTAAATGGATTTATAATCTCATTATTGATTTTAAGTTGAATTTTCTTATAATTTTGGTTAAAACAGAATATAATTGAATGTTTGCCTCGAGAAACGTGACGCGAAAGCCCTCCATTGACAACAAAAGTTTATTTATAGTCACTCATGCCTTCGGAAGTGTTATTACTCGCTTTAAATGTTTTTATAGTCTCAAAATTGATTTTAAGTGGAATTTTCTTACATTTTTCATTAAAACAGATATAATTGAATGTTTGCTTCAAAAAATATGAAGCGAAACCCATCCATTGAGAAGAAAAGTTCATTTATTGTCACTCTTGCCTTTGAAAGCGTTATTACTGGCTCTAAATGGATTTATAATCTCATTATTGATTTTAAGTTGAATTTTCTTATAATTTTGGTTAAAACAGAATATAATTGAATGTTTACCTCGAAAAACGTGATGCGAAAGCCATCCATTGACAACTAAAGTTTATTTATAGTCACTCATGCCTTCGGAAGTCTTATTACTCGCTTTAAATACTTTTATAGTCTCATTATTGATTTTAAGTTGAATATTCTTACATTTTTGGTTAAGAAAGATTTTAATTGAATGTTTGCCTCAGGAAACGTGAAGCGAAAGCCATCTATTGACAAGAAAAGTTCATTTATAGTCACTCATTCCTTTGAAAACGTTATTATTGGTTTTAAATGGATTTATAATCTCATTATTGATTTTAAGTTGAATTTTCTTATAATTTTGGTTAAAACAGAATATAATTGAATGTTTGCCTTGAGAAACGTGATGCAAAATCCATCCATTGATAACAAAAGCTTATTTATAGTCAATCAAGCCTTCGAAAGCCTTATTACTCGCTTTAAATGCTTTTAGAGTCTCAATATTGATTTTAAGCTGAATTTTCTTACATTTTTTATTAAAACAGATTATAATTGAATGTTTTCCTCAAAAAACATGAAGCGAAAGCCATCCATTGAGAAGAAAAGTTTATTTATTGTCACTCATGCTTTCAAAAGCGTTATTACTGCCTTTAAATAGATTTATAATCTCATTATTGATTTTAAGTTGAATTTTCTTACATTTTTTGTTAAAACAGATTATAATTCGATGTTTGCCTCAGAAAATGCAAAGCGAAATCCATCCATTGCCAAGAAAAGTTCATTTATTGTCAACCATGCCGTCGAAAGCATTATTACTGGCTTTAAATGGATTTATAATCTCATTATATATTTTAAGTTGAATTTTCTTACAATTTCGGTTAAAACAAAATATAATTGACTGTTTGCCACGAGAAACGTGACGTGAAAGCCATCCATTGACAAGAAAAGTTTATTTATAGTCACTTATGCCTTCGGAAGCCAAATTACTCTCTTTGAATGCTTTTATAGTCTCAATATTGATTTTAAGTTGAATTCTCTTACATTTTTGGTTAAAATAGATTATAATTGAATGGTTGTTTCGAAAAACGTGAAGCGAAATACTTCCATTGAGAAGAAAAGTTCATTTCTTGTCACTCGTGCCTTCGAAAGCGTTACTACTGGCTTTAAATGGATTTATAATCTCATTATTGATTTTAAGTTGAATTTTCTTATAATTTTGGTGAAAACAGAATATAATTCAATGTTTGCCTCGAGAAACGTGACGCGAAAGCCATCAAATGACAAGAAAAGTTTATTTATAGTCACTCATGCCTTCGGAAGCCTTATTACTCGCTTTAAATACTTTTATAGTCTTGTTATTGATTTTAAGTTGAATATTCTTACATTTTTGGTTAAGAAAGATTATAATTGAATGTTTGCCTTGGGAAACATGAAGCGACAGCCATTTATTGACAAGAAAAGTTCATTTATATTTACTCATTCCTTTGAAAGCGTTATTATTAGTTTTAAATAGATTTCTAATCTCATTATTGATTTTAAGTTGAATTTTCATATAATTTTGGTTAAAACAGAATATAATTGAATGTTTGCCTTGAGAAACGTGATGCGAAATCCATCCATTGACAACAAAAGCTTATTTATAGTCACTCATGCCTTCGGAAGCCTTATTAATCGCTTTAAATGCTTTTATAGTCTCAATATTGATTTTAAGTTGAATTTTCTTACATTTTTCATTAAAACAGATTATAATTGAATGTTTTCCTCAAAAAACATGAAGCGAAAGCCATCCATTGAGAAGAAAAGTTTATTTATTGTCACTCATGGCTTCAAAAGCGTTATTACTGGCTTTAAATGGATTTATAATCTCATTATTGATTTTAAGTTGAATTTTCTTATAATTTTGGTGAAAACAAAATATAATTGAATGTGTGCCTCGGGAAACGTGACACGAAAGCCATCCATTGACAAGAAAGTTTATTTATAGTCACTCATGCCTTCGAAAGCCCTATTACTCGCTTTAAATACTTTTATAGTCTCATTATTGATTTTAAGTTGAATATTCTTACATTTTTGGTTAAGAAAGATTATAATTGAATGGTTGCCTTGGAAACATGAAGCGAAAGCCATTTATTCACAAGAAAAGTTCATTTATAGTCACTCATTCCTTTGAAAGCGTTATTATTGGTTTTAAATGGATTTATAATCTCATTATTGATTTTAAGTTGAATTCTCTTATAATTTTGGTTAAAACAGAATATAATTGAATGTTTGCCTCGAGAAACGTGACGCGAAAGCCATCCATTGAAAACAAAAGTTTATTTATAGTCACTCATGCCTTCAAAAGTCTTATTACTCGCTTTAAATACTTTTACAGTCTCATTATTGATTTTAAGTTGAATATTCTTACATTTTTTGTTAAGAATGATTATAATTGAATGTTTGCCTCGGGAAACATGAAGCGACAGCCATTTATTGACAAGAAAAGTTCATTTATAGTCACTCATTCCTTTCAAAGCGTTATTATTGGTTTTAAATGGATTTATAATCTCATTATTGATTTTAAGTTGAATTTTCTTATAATTTTGGTTAAAACAGAGTATAATTGAATGTTTGCCTTGAGAAACGTGATGCAAAATCCATCCATTGACAACAAAAGCTTATTTATAGTCACTCATGCCTTCGGAAGCCTTATTACGCGCTTTAAATGCTTTTATAGACTCAATATTGATTTTAAGTTGAATTTTCTTACATTTTTCATTAAAATAGATTATAATTGAATGTTTTCCTCAAAAAACATGAAGCGAAAGCCATCCATTGAGAAGAAAAGTTCATTTCTTGTCACTCATGGCTTCAAAAGCGTTATTACTGGCTTTAAATGGATTTATAATCTCATTATTGATTTTAAGTTGAATTTTCTTATAATTTTGGTGAAAACAGAATATAATTGAATGTTTACCTCGAGAAACGTGACACGAAAGCCATCCATTGACAAGAAAGTTTATTTATAGTCACTCATGCCTTCGAAAGCCTTATTACTCGCTTTAAATACTTTTATAGTCTCATTATTGATTTTAAGTTGAATATTCTTACATTTTTGGTTAAGAAAGATTATAATTGAATGTTTGCCTCAGGAAACGTGAAGCGAAAGCCATCTATTGACAAGAAAAGTTCATTTATAGTCACTCATTCCTTTGAAAACATTATTATTGGTTTTAAATGGATTTATAATCTCATTATTGATTTTAAGTTGAATTTTCTTATAATTTTGGTTAAAACAGAATATAATTGAATGTTTGCCTCAGGAAACGTGAAGCGAAAGCCATCTATTGACAAGAAAAGTTCATTTATAGTCACTCATTCCTTTGAAAGCGTTATTATTGGTTTTAAATGGATTTATAATATCATTATTGATTTTAAGTTGAATTTTCTTATAATTTTGGTTAAAATAGAGTATAATTGAATGTTTTCCTTGAGAAACGTGATGCGAAATCCATCCATTGACAACAAAAGCTTATTTATAGTCACTCATGCCTTCGGAAGCCTTATTACGCGCTTTAAATGCTTTTATAGACTCAATATTGATTTTAAGTTGAATTTTCTTACATTTTTCATTAAAACAGATTATAATTGAAAGTTTTCCTCAAAAAACATGAAGCGAAAGCCATGCATTGAGAAGAAAAGTTCATTTCTTGTCACTCATGGCTTCAAAAGCGTTATTACTGGCTTTAAATGGATTTATAATCTCATTATTGATTTTAAGTTGAATTTTCTTATAATTTTGGTGAAAACAAAATATAATTGAATGTGTGCCTCGGGAAACGTGACACGAAAGCCATCCATTGACAAGAAAGTTTATTTATAGTCACTCATGCCTTCGAAAGCCCTATTACTCGCTTTAAATACTTTTATAGTCTCATTATTGATTTTAAGTTGAATATTCTTACATTTTTTGTTAAGAAAGATTATAATTGAATGTTTGCCTTGGAAACATGAAGCGAAAGCCATTTATTCACAAGAAAAGTTCATTTATAGTCACTCATTCCTTTGAAAGCGTTATTATTGGTTTTAAATGGATTTATAATCTCATTATTGATTTTAAGTTGAATTCTCTTATAATTTTGGTTAAAACAGAATATAATTGAATGTTTGCCTCGAGAAACGTGACGCGAAAGCCATCCATTGAAAACAAAAGTTTATTTATAGTCACTCATGCCTTCAAAAGTCTTATTACTCGCTTTAAATACTTTTACAGTCTCGTTATTGATTTTAAGTTGAATATTCTTACATTTTTTGTTAAGAATGATTATAATTGAATGTTTGCCTCGGGAAACATGAAGCGACAGCCATTTATTGACAAGAAAAGTTCATTTATAGTCACTCATTCCTTTCAAAGCGTTATTATTGGTTTTAAATGGATTTATAATCTCATTATTGATTTTAAGTTGAATTTTCTTATAATTTTGGTTAAAACAGAGTATAATTGAATGTTTGCCTTGAGAAACGTGATGCAAAATCCATCCATTGACAACAAAAGCTTATTTATAGTCACTCATGCCTTCGGAAGCCTTATTACGCGCTTTAAATGCTTTTATAGACTCAATATTGATTTTAAGTTGAATTTTCTTACATTTTTCATTAAAATAGATTATAATTGAATGTTTTCCTCAAAAAACATGAAGCGAAAGCCATCCATTGAGAAGAAAAGTTCATTTCTTGTCACTCATGGCTTCAAAAGCGTTATTACTGGCTTTAAATGGATTTATAATCTCATTATTGATTTTAAGTTGAATTTTCTTATAATTTTGGTGAAAACAGAATATAATTGAATGTTTACCTCGAGAAACGTGACACGAAAGCCATCCATTGACAAGAAAGTTTATTTATAGTCACTCATACCTTCGAAAGCCTTATTACTCGCTTTAAATACTTTTATAGTCTCATTATTGATTTTAAGTTGAATATTCTTACATTTTTGGTTAAGAAAGATTATAATTGAATGTTTGCCTCAGGAAACGTGAAGCGAAAGCCATCTATTGACAAGAAAAGTTCATTTATAGTCACTCATTCCTTTGAAAACATTATTATTGGTTTTAAATGGATTTATAATCTCATTATTGATTTTAAGTTGAATTTTCTTATAATTTTGGTTAAAACAGAATATAATTGAATGTTTGCCTCAGGAAACGTGAAGCGAAAGCCATCTATTGACAAGAAAAGTTCATTTATAGTCACTCATTCCTTTGAAAGCGTTATTATTGGTTTTAAATGGATTTATAATATCATTATTGATTTTAAGTTGAATTTTCTTATAATTTTGGTTAAAATAGAGTATAATTGAATGTTTTCCTTGAGAAACGTGATGCGAAATCCATCCATTGACAACAAAAGCTTATTTATAGTCACTCATGCCTTCGGAAGCCTTATTACGCGCTTTAAATGCTTTTATAGACTCAATATTGATTTTAAGTTGAATTTTCTTACATTTTTCATTAAAACAGATTATAATTGAATGTTTTCCTCAAAAAACATGAAGCGAAAGCCATGCATTGAGAAGAAAAGTTCATTTCTTGTCACTCATGGCTTCAAAAGCGTTATTACTGGCTTTAAATGGATTTATAATCTCATTATTGATTTTAAGTTGAATTTTCTTATAATTTTGGTGAAAACAAAATATAATTGAATGTGTGCCTCGGGAAACGTGACACGAAAGCCATCCATTGACAAGAAAGTTTATTTATAGTCACTCATGCCTTCGAAAGCCCTATTACTCGCTTTAAATACTTTTATAGTCTCATTATTGATTTTAAGTTGAATATTCTTACATTTTTTGTTAAGAAAGATTATAATTGAATGTTTGCCTTGGAAACATGAAGCGAAAGCCATTTATTCACAAGAAAAGTTCATTTATAGTCACTCATTCCTTTGAAAGCGTTATTATTGGTTTTAAATGGATTTATAATCTCATTATTGATTTTAAGTTGAATTCTCTTATAATTTTGGTTAAAACAGAATATAATTGAATGTTTGCCTCGAGAAACGTGACGCGAAAGCCATCCATTGAAAACAAAAGTTTATTTATAGTCACTCATGCCTTCAAAAGTCTTATTACTCGCTTTAAATACTTTTACAGTCTCGTTATTGATTTTAAGTTGAATATTCTTACATTTTTTGTTAAGAATGATTATAATTGAATGTTTGCCTCGGGAAACATGAAGCGACAGCCATTTATTGACAAGAAAAGTTCATTTATAGTTACTCATTCCTTTGAAAGCGTTATTATTGGTTTTAAATGGATTTATAATCTCATTATTGATTTTAAGTTGAATTTTCTTATAATTTTGGTTAAAACAGAGTATAATTGAATGTTTGCCTTGAGAAACGTGATGCGAAATCCATCTATTGACAACAAAAGCTTATTTATAGTCACTCATGCCTTCGGAAGCCTTATTACGCGCTTTAAATGCTTTTGTAGACTCAATATTGATTTTAAGTTGAATTTTCTTACATTTTTCATTAAAACAGATTATAATTGAATGTTTTCCTCAAAAAACATGAAGCGAAAGCCATCCATTGAGAAGAAAAGTTCATTTCTTGTCACTCATGGCTTCAAAAGCGTTATTACTGGCTTTAAATGGATTTATAATCTCATTATTGATTTTAAGTTGAATTTTCTTATAATTTTGGTGAAAACAGAATATAATTGAATGTTTACCTCGAGAAACGTGACACGAAAGCCATCCATTGACATGAAAGTTTATTTATAGTCACTCATGCCTTCGAAAGCCTTATTACTCGTTTTAAATACTTTTATAGTCTCATTATTGATTTTAAGTTGAATATTCTTACTTTTTTTGTTAACAAAGATTATAATTGAATGTTTACCTTGGGAAACATGAAGCGAAAGCCATTTATTGACAAGAAAAGTTCATTTATATTCACTCATTCCTTTGAAAGCGTTATTATTGGTTTTAAATGGATTTATAATCTCATTATTGATTTTAAGTTGAATTTTCTTATAATTTTGGTTAAATCAGAATATAATTGAATGTTTGCCTTGAGAAACGTGACGCGAAAGCCATCCATTGACAAAAAAAAGTTTATTTATAGTCACTCATGCCTTCGGAAGCCTTATTACGCGCTTTTAATGTTTTTATAGTCTCAATATTGATTTTAAGTTGAATTTTCTTACATTTTTCATTAAAACAGATTATAATTGAATGTTTGCCTCATAAAACATGAAGCGAAACCCATCTATTGAGAAGAAAAATTCATTTATTGTCACTCCTGCCTTCGAAAGCGTTATTACTGGCTTTAAATGGATTTATAATCTCATTATTGATTTTAAGTTGAATTTTCTTATAGTTTTGGTTAAAACAGAATATAATTGAATGTTTGCCTCGAGAAACGTGACGCGAAAGCCATCCATTGACAACAAAAGTTTATTTATAGTCACTCATTCCTTCGGAAGCCTTATTACGCGCTTTAAATGTTTTTATAGTCTCAATATTGATTTTAAGTTGAATTTTCTTACATTTTTCATTAAAACAGATTATAATTGAATGTCTGCCTCAAAAAACATGAAGCGAAACCTATCCATTGAGAAGAAAAGTTCATTTATTGTCACTCTTGCCTTCGAAAGCGTTATTACTGGCTTTAAATGGATTTATAATCTCATTATTTATTTTAAGTTGAATTTTCTTATAGTTTTGGTTAAAACAGAATATAATTGAATGTTTGCCTCGAGAAACGTGACGCGAAAGCCATCCATTGATAACAAAAGTTTATTTATAGTCACTCATGCCTTCGAAAGTCTTATTACTCGCTTTAAATACTTTTATAGTCTCGTTATTGATTTTAAGTTGTATATTCTTACATTTTTGGTTAAGAAAGATTATAATTGAATGTTTGCCTCGGGAAACATGAAGCGACAGCCATTTATTGACAAGAAAAGTTCATATATAGTCACTCATTCCTTTGAAAGCGTTATTATTGGTTTTAAATGGATTTATAATCTCATTATTGATTTTAAGTTGAATTTTCTTATAATTTTGGTTAAAACAGAATATAATTGAATATTTGCCTCGAGAAACGTGACGCAAAAGCCATCCATTGACAACAAAAGTTTATTTATAGTCATTCATGCCTTCGAAAGCCTTATTACTCGCTTTAAATGTTTTTATAGTCTCAAAATTGATTTTAAGTTGAATTTTCTTACATTTTTCATTAAAACAGATTATAATTGAATGTTTGCCTCAAAAAACATGAAGCGAAAGCCATCCATTGAGAAGAAAAGTTCATTTATTGTCACTCCTGCCTTCGAAAGCGTTATTACTGGCTTTAAATGGATTTATAATCTCATTGTTGATTTTAAGTTGAATTTTCTTATAAATTTGGTTAAAACAGAATATAATTGAAAGTTTACCTCGAGAAACGTGACGCGAAAGCCATCCATTGACAACAAAAGTTTATTTATAGTCACTCATGCCTTCAGAAGTCTTATTACTCGCTTTAAATACTTTTATAGTGTCATTATTGATTTTAAGTTGAATATTCTTACATTTTTTGTTAACAAGGATTATGATTGAATGTTTGTCTCAGGAAACGTGAAGCGAAAGCCATCTATTGACAAGAAAAGTTCATTTATAGCCACTCATTCCTTTGAAAACGTTATTATTGGTTTTAAATGGATTTATAATCTCATTATTGATTTTAAGTTGAATTTTCTTATAAGTTTGGTGAAAACAGAATATAATTGAATGTTTGCCTTGAGAAACGTGATGCAAAATCCATCCATTGACAACAAAAGCTTATTTATAGTCACTAAAGCCTTCGAAAGCCTTATTACTCGCTTTAAATGCTTTTAGAGTCTCAACATTGATTTTAAGTTGAATTTTCTTTCATTTTTTATTAAAACAGATTATAATTGAATGTTTTCCTCAAAAAACATGAAGCGAAAGCCATCCATTGAGAAGAAAAGTTCATTTATTGTCACTCATGCTTTCAAAAGAGTTATTACTCGCTTTAAATGCTTTTATAGTCCCAATATTGATTTTAAGTTGAATTTTCTTACATTTTTCATTAAAATATAATATAATTGAATGTTTTCCTCAAAAAACACGAAGCGAAAGCCAACCATTGAAAAGAAAAGTTCATTTCTTGTCACTCATGGGTTCAAAAGCGTTATTACTGGCTTTAAATGGATTTATAATCTCATTATTGATTTTAAGTTGAATTTTCTTATAGTTTTGGTTAAAACAGAATATAATTGAATGTTTGCCTCGAGAAACGTGATGCGAAAGCCATCCATTGACAACAAAAGTTTATTTATAGTCACTCATGCCTTCGGAAGCCTTATTACTCGCTTTAAATACTTTTATAGTCTCGTTATTGATTTTAAGTTGAATATTCTTACATTTTTGGTTAAGAAAGATTATAATTGAATGTTTACCTCGGGAAACATGAAGCGACAGCCATTTATTGACAAGAAAAGTTCATTTATAGTCACTCATTCCTTTGAAAGCGTTATTATTGGTTTTAAATGGATTTATAATCTCATTATTGATTTTAAGTTGAATTTTCTTATAATTTTGGTTAAAACAGAATATAATTGAATGTTTACCTCGAGAAACGTGACGCGAAAGCCATCCATTGACAACAAAAGTTTATTTATAGTTACTCATGCCTTCGAAAGCCTTATTACTCGCTTTAAATACTTTTATAGTCTCATTATCGATTTTAAGTTGAATATTCTTACATTTTTGGTTAACAAATATTATAATTGAATGTTTACCTCGGGAAACATGAAGCGAAAGCCATTTATTGACAAGAAAAGTTCATTTATAGTCACTCATTCCTTTGAAAACGTTATTATTGGTTTTAAATGGATTTATAATCTCATTATTGATTTTAAGTTGAATTTTCTTATAATTTTGGTTAAAACAGAATATAATTGAATGTTTGCCTCGAGAAACATGACGCGAAAGCCATCAATTGACAACAAAAGTTTATTTATAGTCACTCATGCCTTCGAAAGCCTTATTACTTGCTTTAAATACTTTTATAGTCTCATTATTTGATTTTAAGTTGAATATTCTTACATTTTTGGTTAAAAGAGATTATAATTGAATGTGTTGCCTCGGGATACGTGAAGCAAAAGCCATCTATAGACAAGAAAGGTTTATTTATTGTCACTCCGGCCTTCGAAAGCGTTATTACTGGTATTAAATGGATTTATAATCTGGTTACTGATTTTAAGTTGAATTTTCTTATAATTTTGGTTAAAACAGAATATAATTGAATGTTTGCCTCAAGAAATGTGACGCGAAAGCCATCCATTGACAACAAAAGTTCATTTATTGTCAACCATGCCTTTGAAAGTATTATTACTGGCTTTAAATGGATTTATAATCTCATTATTGATTTTAAGTTGAATTTTTTTACAATTTTGGTTAAAACAAAATATAATTGACTGTTTGCCACGAGAAACGTGATGCGAAAGCCATCCATTGGGAAGAAAAGTTCATTTATTGTCACTCATGCTTTCAAAAGCGTTATTACCAGCTTTAAATGGATTTATAATCTCATTATTGATTTTAAGTTGAATTTTCTTACATTTTTTGTTAAAACATATTATAATTGGATGTTTGCCTCATAAAACGCGAAGCGAAAGCCATCCATTGCCAAGAAAACTTTATTTATTGTCAACCATGCCGTCGAAAGCATTATTACTGGCTTTAAATGGATTTATAATCTCATTATATATTTTAAGTTGAATTTTCTTACAATTTTGGTTAAAACAAAATATAATTGACTGTTTGGCACGAGAAGCGTGACACGAAAGCCATCCATTGACAAGAAAAGTTTATTTATAGTCACTTATGCCTTCGAAAGCCTTATTACACGCTTTAAATGCTTTTATAGTCTCAATATTGATTTTAAGTTGAATTCTCTTACATTTTTGGTTAAAACAGATTATAATTGAATGGTTGTTTCGAAAAACGTGGAGCGAAAGCCTTCCATTGAGAAGAAAAGTTCATTTATTGTCACTCCTGCCTTCGAAAGCGTTACTACTGGCTTTAAATGGATTTATGATCTCATTATTGATTTTAAGTTGAATTTTCTTATAATTTTGGTGAAAACAAAATATAATTGAATGTTTGCCTCGAGAAACGTGACGCGAAAGCCATCCAATGACAAGAAAAGTTTATTTATAGTCACTCATGCCTTCGGAAGCCTTATTACTTGCTTTACATACTTTTATAGTCTCGTTATTGATTTTAAGTTGAATATTCTTACATTTTTGGTTAAGAAAGATTATAATTGAATGTTTGCCTCGGGAAACATGAAGCAAAAGCCATTTATTGAAAAAAAGTTCATTTATAGTCGCTCATTCCTTTGAAAGCGTTATTATTGATTTTAAATGGATTTATAATCTCATTATTGATTTTAAGTAGAATTTTCTTACAATTTTGGTTCAAACAGAATATAAATAAATGTTTGCCTTGAGAAACGTGATGCGAATTCCATCCATTGACAACAAAAGCTTATTTACAGTCATTCATCCCTTCGGAAGCCTTATTACTCGCTTTAACTGCTTTTATAGTCTCAATATTGATTTTAAGTTGAATTTTCTTACATTTTTCATTAAAACAGATTATAATTGAATGTTTTCCTCAAAAAATATGAAGCGAAAGCCATCCATTGAAAAGAAAAGTTTATTTATTGTCACTCATGGCTTCAAAAGCGTTATTACTGGCTTTAAAAGGATTTATAATCTCATTATTGATTTTAAGTTGAATTTTCTTATAACTTTGGTGAAAACTGAATATAATTGAATGTTTGCCTTGAGAAACGTGATGCGAAAGCCATCCAATGACAAGAAAAGTTTATTTATAGTCACTCATGCCTTCGGAAGCCTTATTGCTCGCTTTAAATACTTTTATAGTCTCATTATTGATTTTAAGTTGAATATTCTTATATTTTTGGTTAACAATGATTATAATTGAATGTTTGCCTCGGAAAACATGAAGCGAAAGCCATTTATTGACAAGAAAAGTTCATTTATAGTCACTCATTCCTTTAAAAACGTTATTATTGGTTTTAAATGGATTTATAATCTCATTATTGATTTTAAGTTGAATTTTCTTATAATTTTGGTTAAAACAGAATATAATTGAATGTTTGCCTCGAGAAACGTGACACGAAAGCCATCCATTGACAACAAAAGTTTATTTATAGTCACGCATGCCTTTGGAAGCCTTATTACTCGCTTTGAATACTTTTATAGTCTCATTATTTGTTATTAAGTTGAATATTCTTACATTTTTGGTTAAAACAGATTATAATTGAATGTGTTGCCTCGGGAAACGTGAAACGAAAGCCATCTATAGACAAGAAAGGTTTGTTTATTGTCACTCATGCCTTCGAAAGCGTTATTACTCGCTTTAAATGGTTTTATATACTCATTATTGATTTTAAGTTGAGTTTTCTTATATTTTTTGTAAAATAGAATATAATTGAATGTTTACCTCGGGAAACGTGAAGCGAAAGCCATCCATCGACAAGAAAAGTTCATTTATAGTCACTCATACTTTCGGAAGCCTTATTGCCTGCTTTAAATGGTTTTATAGTCTCATTATTGATTTTAAGTTGAATTTTCTTACATTTTTTGTTAAAACAGATTATAATGGGACGTTTGCCTCAGAAAATGTGAAGCGAAAGCCATCCATTGCCAAGAAAAGTTTATTTATTGTCAACCATGCCTTCGAAAGAATTATTACTGGCTTTAAATGGATTTATAATCTCATTATTGATTTTAAGTTGAATTTTCTTACAATTTTGGTTAAAACAAAATATAATTGACTGTTTGCCACGAGAAACGTGACGCGAAAGCCATCCATTGATAAGAAAAGTTTATTTATAGTCACTTATGCCTTCGAAAGCCTTATTACTCGCTTTAAATGCTTTTATAGTCTCAATATTGATTTTAAGTTGAATTCGCTTACATTTTTTGTTAAAACAGATTATAATTGAATGGTTGTTTTGGAAAACCTGAAGCGAAATCCTTCCATTGAGAGGAAAAGTTCATTTATTGTGACTCGTGCCTTCGAAAGCGTTATTATTGGCTTTAAATGGATTTATAATCTCATTATTGATTTTAAGTTAAATTTTCTTGTAATTTTGGTGAAAACAGAATATAATTGAATGTTTGCCTCGAGAAACGTGACGCGAAAGCCATCCAATGACAAGAAAAGTTTATTTATAGTCACTCATGCCTTCAAAAGCCTTATTACTCACTTTAAATACTTTTATAGTTTCATTATTGATTTTATGTTGAATATTCTTACATTTTTTGTTAAGAAAGATTATAATTGAATGTTTGCCTCGGGAAACATGAAGCGAAAGCCATTTATTGACAAGAAAAGTTCATTTATAGTCACTCATTCCTTTGAAAACGTTATTATTGGTTTTAAATGGATTTATAATCTCATTATTGATTTTAAGTTGAATTTTCTTATAATTTTGGTCAAAACAGAATATAATTGAATGTTTGCCTCAAGAAACGTGATGCGAAAGCCATCCATTGACAAGAAAAGTTTATTTATAGTCACTCATGCCTTCGAAAGTCTTATTACTCGCTTTAAATACTTTTATAGTCTCATTATTGATTTTAAGTTGAATTCTCTTATATTTTTGGTTAAAACAGATTATAATTGAATGGTTGTTTCGGAAAACGTGAAGCGAAATCCTTCCATTGAGAAGAAATGTTCATTTACTGTCACTCGTGCCTTCGAAAGCGTTACTACTGACTTTATATGGATTTAAAATCTCAATATTGATTTTAAGTTGAATTTTCTTATAATTTTGGTTAAAACAGAATATAATTGAATGTTTGCCTTGAGAAACGTGATGCAAAATTCATCCATTGACAACAAAAGGTTATTTATAGTCACTCATGCCTTCGGAAGCCTTATTACTCGCTTTAAATGCTTTTATAGTCTCAATATTGATTTTAAGTTGAATTTTCTTACATTTTTCATTAAAACAGATTATAATTGAATGTTTTCCTCAAAAAACATGAAGCGAAAGCCATCCATTGAGAAGAAAAGTTCATTTATTGTCACTCGTGCCTTCAAAAGCGTTATTACTAGCTTTAAATGGATTTATAATCTCATTATTGATTTTAAGTTGAATTTTCTTACATTTTTTGTTAAAATAGATTATAATTGGATGTTTGCCTCAGAAAACGCGAAGCGAAAGCCATCCATTGCCAAGAAAAGTTCATTTATTGTCAACCATGCCTTCGAAAGCATTATTACTGGCTTTAAATAGATTTATAATCTCATTATTGATTTTAAGTTGAATTTTCTTACAATTTTGGTTAAAACAAAATATAATTGACTGTTTGCCGCGAGAAACGTGACGCGAAAGCTATCCATTGACAAGAAAAGTTTATTTATAGTCACTTATGCCTTCGAAAGCCTTATTACTCGCTTTAAACGCTTTTATGGTCTCAATATTGATTTTAAGTTGAATTCGCTTACATTTTTTGTTAAAACTGATTATAATTGCATGGTTGTTTTATAAAACGTGAAGCGAAATCCTTCCATTGAGAAGAAAAGTTCATTTATTGTCACTCGTGCCTTCGAAAGCGTTACTACTGGCTTTAAATGGATTTATAATCTCATTATTGATTTTAAGTTGAATTTCTTATAATTTTGGTGAATACAGAATATAATTGAATGTTTGCCTCAAGAAACATGACGCAAAAGCCATCCATTGACAAGAAAAGTTTATTTATAGTCACTTATGCCTTCGAAAGCCTTATTACTCGCTTTAAATGCTTTTATAGTCTCAATATTGATTTTAAGTTGAATTCTCTTACATTTTTGGTTAAAACAGATTATAATTGAATGGTTGTTTCAGAAAACGTGAAGCGAAATCCTTTCATTGAGAAGAAAAGTTCATTTATTGTCACTCGTGCCTTCGAAAGCGTTACTACTGGCTTTAAATCGATTTATAATCTCATTATTGATTTTACGTTGAATTTCCTTATAATTTTGGTGAAAACAGAATATAATTGAATGCTTGCCTCGAGAAAAGTGCTGCGAAAGCCATCAAATGACAAGAAAAGTTTATTTATAGTCACTCATGCCTTCGAAAGCCTTATTACTTGCTTCAAATACTTTTATAGTCTCATTATTGATTTTAAGTTGAATATTCTTACATTTTTGGTTAAGAAAGATTATAATTAACTGTTTTCCTCGGGAAACATGAAGCGCAAGCCATTTATTGACAAGAAAAGTTCATCTATAGTCATTCATTCCTTTGAAAGCGTTATTATTGGTTTTAAATGGATTTATAATCTCATTATTGATTTTAAGTTGAATTTTCTTATAATTTTGGTTAAAACAGAATATAATTGAATGTTTGCCCAGAGAAACGTGATGCGAAATCCATCCATTGACAACAAAAGCTTATTTATATTCACTCATGCCTTCGGAAGCTTATTACTCGCTTTATATGCTTTTATAGTCTCAATATTGATTTTAAGTTGAATTTTCTTACAATTTTAATTAAAACAGATTATAATTGAATGTTTTCCTCAAAAAACATGAAGCGAAAGCCATCTATTGAGAAGAAAAGTTCATTTATTGTCACTCATTCCTTCAAAAGCGTTATTACCGGCTTTAATTGGATTTATAATCTCATTATTGATTTTAAGTTGAATTTTCTTATAATTTTGGTGAAAACAGAATATAATTGAATCTTTGCCTCGAGAAACGTTACACGAAAGCCATCCATTGACAAGAAAGTTTATTTATTGTCACTCATGCCTTCAAAAGCCTTATTACTCGCTTTAAATACTTTTACAGTCTCATTATTGATTTTAAGTTGAATATTCTTACATTTTTGGTTATGAAAGATTATAATTGAATGTTTGCCTCAGGAAACGTGAAGCGAAAGCCATATACTGACAAGAAAAGTTTATTTATTGTCACTCATGACTTCGAAAGCGTTATTACTCGCTTTAAATGGTTTTATATTCTCATTATTGATTTTAAGTTGAGTTTTCTTATATTTTTGGTAAAACAGAATATAATTGAATGTTTGCCTCGGGAAACGTGAAGCGAAAGCCATCCATCGACAAGAAAAGTTCATTTATAGTCACTCATACCTTCGAAAGCTTTATTGCCCGCTTTAAATGATTTTATAGTCTCATTATTGATTTTAAGTTGAATTTTCTTACTTTTTTTGTTAAAACAGATTATAATTGGATGTTTGCCTCAGAAAATGTGAACCGAAAGCCATCCATTGCCAAGAAAAGTTCATTTATTGTAAACCATGCCTTCGAAAGCATTATTACTGGCTTTAAATGGATTTATAATCTCATTATTGATTTTAAGTTGAATTTTCTTACAATTTTGGTTAAAACAAAATATGATTGACTGTTTGCCGCGAGAAACGTGACGCAAAAGCCATCCATTGACAAGAAAAGTTTATTTATAGTCACTTATGCCTTCGAAAGCCTTATTACTCGCTTTAAATGCTTTTATAGTCTCAATATTGATTTTAAGTTGAATTCTCTTACATTTTTGGTTAAAACAGATTATAATTGAATGGTTGTTTCGGAAAACGTGAAGCGAAATCCTTTCATTGAGAAGAAAAGTTCATTTATTGTCACTCGTGCCTTCGAAAGCGTTACTACTGGCTTTAAATGGATTTATAATCTCATTATTGATTTTACGTTGAATTTCCTTATAATTTTGGTGAAAACAGAATATAATTGAATGCTTGCCTCGAGAAAAGTGATGCGAAAGCCATCAAATGACAAGAAAAGTTTATTTATAGTCACTCATGCCTTCGGAAGCCTTATTACTTGCTTCAAATACTTTTATAGTCTCATTATTGATTTTAAGTTGAATATTCTTACATTTTTGGTTAAGAAAGATTATAATTAAATGTTTACCTCGGGAAACATGAAGCGCAAGCCATTTATTGACAAGAAAAGTTCATCTATAGTCATTCATTCCTTTGAAAGCGTTATTATTGGTTTTAAATGGATTTATAATCTCATTATTGATTTTAAATTGAATTTTCTTATAATTTTGGTTAAAACAGAATATAATTGAATGTTTGCCCAAAGAAACGTGATGCGAAATCCATCCATTGACAACAAAAGCTTATTTATATTCACTCATGCCTTCGGAAGCTTATTACTCGCTTTATATGCTTTTATAGTCTCAATATTGATTTTAAGTTGAATTTTCTTACAGTTTTAATTAAAACAGATTATAATTGAATGTTTTCCTCAAAAAACATGAAGCGAAAGCCATCCATTGAGAAGAAAAGTTCATTTATTGTCACTCATTCCTTCAAAAGCGTTATTACCGGCTTTAATTGGATTTATAACCTCATTATTGATTTTAAGTTGAATTTTCTTATAATTTTTGTGAAAACAGAATATAATTGAATCTTTGCCTCGAGAAACGTTACACGAAAGCCATCCATTGACAAGAAAGTTTATTTATAGTCACTCATGCCTTCAAAAGCCTTATTACTCGCTTTAAATACTTTTATAGTCTCATTATTGATTTTAAGTTGAATATTCTTACATTTTTAGTTAAGAAAGACTATAATTGAATGTTTGCCTCGGGAAACAGAAGCCAAAGCCATTTATTGGCAAGAAAAGTTCATTTATAGTCACTCATTCCTTTGAAAGCGTTATTATTGGTTTTAAATGGATTTATAATCTCATTATTGATTTTAAGTTGAATTTTCTTATAATTTTGGTTAAAACAGAATATAATTGAATGTTTGCCTCGAGAAACGTGAAGCGAAAGCCATCCATTGACAACAAAAGTTTATTTATAGTCACTCATGCCTTCGGAAGCCTTATTACTCGCTTTAAATGCTTTCATAGTCTAAAAATTGATTTTAAGTTGAATTTTCTTACAGTTTTCATTAAAACAGATTATAATTGAATGTTTGCCTCAAAAAACATGAAGCAAAACCCATCCATTGAGAAGAAAAGTTCATTTATTGTCACTCCTGCCTTCGAAAGCTTTATTGCTGGCTTTAAATGGATTTGTAATCTCATTATTGATTTTAAGTTGAATTTTCTTATAATTTTGGTTAAAACAGAATATAATTGAATGTTTGCCTCGAGAAACGTGAAGCGAAAACCATCCATTGAAAAGAAAAGTTTATTTATAGTCACTCATGCCTTCGGAAGCCTTATTACTCGCTTTAAATACTTTTATAGTCTCATTTATTGATTTTAAGTTGAATATTCTTACATTTTTGGTTAAAATAGATTATAATTGAATGTTTGCCTCGGGAAACGTGAAGGAAAGCCATATACTGACAAGAAAAGTTTATTTATTGTCACTCATGACTTCGAAAACGTTATTACTCGCTTTAAATGGTTTTATATTCTCATTATTGATTTTAAGTTGCGTTTTCTTATATTTTTGGTAAAGAAGAATATAATTGAATGTTTGCCTCGGGAAACGTGAAGCGAAAGCCATCCATCGACAAGAAAAGTTCATTTATAGTCACTCATACCTTAGGAAGCTTTATTGCCCGCTTTAAATGATTTTATAATCTCATTATTGATTTTAAGTTGAATTTTCTTACATTTTTTGTTAAAACAAATTATAATTGGATTTTGCCTCAGTAAATGTGAAGCGAAAGCCATCCGTTGCCAAGAAAAGTTCATTTATTGTAAACCATGCCTTCGAAAGCATTATTACTGGCTTTAAATGGATTTATAATCTCATTATTGATTTTAAGTTGAATTTTCTTACAATTTTGGTTAAAACAAAATATAATTGACTGTTTGTCGCGAGAAACGTGACGCAAAAGCCATCCATTGACAAGAAAAGTTTATTTATAGTCACTTATGCCTTCGAAAGCCTTATTACTCGCTTTAAATGCTTTTATAGTCTCAATATTGATTTTAAGTTGAAATCTCTTACATTTTTGGTTAAAACAGATTATAATTGAATGATTCCTTTGGAAAACGTGAAGCAAAATCCTTCCATTGGGAAGGAAAGTTCATTTATTGTCACTCGTGCCTTTGAAAGCGTTACTACTGGCTTTAAATGGATTTATAATCTCATTATTGATTTTAAGTTGAATTTTCTTATAATTTTGGTGAAAACAGAATATAATTGAACGTTTACCTCGAGAAACGTGACGCGAAAGCCATCCAATGACAAGAAAAGTTTATTTATAGTCACTCATGCCTTCGAAAGCCTTATTACTTGCTTGAAATACTTTTATAGTCTCATTATTGATTTTAAGTTGAATATTCTTACATTTCTTATTAAGAAAGATTATAATTGAATGTTTGCCTCAGGAAACATGAAGCGAAAGCCATTTATTGACAAGAAAAGTTCATTTATAGTCACTCATTCCGTTGAAAGCGTTATTATTGGTTTTAAATGGATTTATAATCTCATTATTGATTTTAAGTTGAATTTTCTTATAATTTTGGTTAAAATAGTATATAATTGAATGTTTGCCTTGAGAAACGTGATGCGAAATCCATCCATCGACAACAAAAGCTTATTTATATTCACTCATGCCATCAGAAGCTTATTACTCACTTTATATGCTTTTATAGTCTCAATATTGATTTTAAGTTGAATTTTCTTACAGTTTTCATTAAAACAGATTATAATTGAATGTTATCCTCAAAAAACATGAAGCGAAAGCCATCCATTGAGAAGAAAAGTTCATTTATTGTCACTCATGCCTTCAAAAGCGTTATTACTGGCTTTAATTGGATTTATAATCTCGTTATTGATTTTAAGTTGAATTTTCCTATAATTTTTGTGAAAACAGAATATAATTGAATGTTTGACTCGAGAAACGTGACGCGAAAGCCATCCAATGACAAGAAAAGTTTATTTATAGTCACTCATGCCTTCGGAAGCCTTATTACTTGCTTGAAATACTTTTATAATCTCATTATTAATTTTAAGTTCAATATTCTTACATTTTTGATTAAGAAAGATTATAATTGAATATTTGCCTCAGGAAACATGAAGCGAAAGCCATTTATTGACAAGAAAAGTTCATTTATAGTCACTCATTCCTTTGAAAGCGTTATTATTGGTTTTAAATGGATTTATAATCTCATTATTGATTTTAAGTTGAATTTTCTTATAATTTTGGTTAAAACAGTATATAATTGAATGTTTGCCTTGAGAAACGTGATGCGAAATCCATCCATTCACAACAAAAGCTTATTTATATTCACTCATGCCATCGGAAGCTTATTACTCGCTTTATATGCTTTTATAGTCTCAATATTGATTTTAAGTTGAATTTTCTTACAGTTTTCATTAAAACAGATTATAATTGAATGTTTTCCTCAAAAAACATGAAGCGAAAGCCATCCATTGAGAAGAAAATTTCATTTATTGTCACTCATGCATTCAAAAGCGTTATTACTGGCTTTAATTGGATTTATAATCTCATTATTGATTTTAAGTTGAATTTTTTTATAATTTTGGTGCAAACAGAATATAATTGAATGTTTGCCTCGAGAAACGTGACACGAAAGCCATCCATTGACAAGACAGCTTATTTATAGTCACTCATGCCTTCAAAAGCCTTATTACTCGCTTTAAATACTTTTATAGTCTCCTTACTAATTTTAAGTTGAATATTCTTATATTTTTGGTTAAGAAAGATTATAATTGAATGTTTACCTCGGGAAACATGAAGCGAAAGCCATTTATTGACAAGAAAAGTTCATTTATAGTCACTCATTCCTTTGAAAGCGTTATTATTGGTTTTAAATGGATTTATAATCTTATTATTGATTTTAAGTTGAATTTTCTGATAATTTTGGTTAAAACAGAATATAATTGAATGTTTGCCTCGAGAAACGTGATGCGAAAGCCATCCATTGATAACAAAAGTTTATTTATAGTCACTCATGCCTTCGGAAGTCTTATTACTCGCTTTAAATACTTTTATAGTGTCATTTTTTATTTTAAGTTGAATATTCTTACATTTTTTGTTAACAAAGATTATAATTGAATATTTGCCTCAGGAAACGTGAAGCGAAAGCCATCTATTGACAAGAAAAGTTCATTTATAGTCACTCATTCCTTTGAAAACGTTATTATTGGTTTTAAATGGATTTATAATCTCATTATTGATTTTAAGTTGAATTTTCTGATAATTTTGGTTAAAACAGAATATAATTGAATGTTTGCCTCGAGAAACGTGATGCGAAAGCCATCCATTGATAACAAAAGTTTATTTATAGTCACTCATGCCTTCGGAAGTCTTATTACTCGCTTTAAATACTTTTATAGTGTCATTTTTTATTTTAAGTTGAATATTCTTACATTTTTTGTTAACAAAGATTATAATTGAATATTTGCCTCAGGAAACGTGAAGCGAAAGCCATCTATTGACAAGAAAAGTTCATTTATAGTCACTCATTCCTTTGAAAACGTTATTATTGGTTTTAAATGGATTTATAATCTCATTATTGATTTTAAGTTGAATTTTCTGATAATTTTGGTTAAAACAGAATATAATTGAATGTTTGCCTCGAGAAACGTGATGCGAAAGCCATCCATTGATAACAAAAGTTTATTTATAGTCACTCATGCCTTCGGAAGTCTTATTACTCGCTTTAAATACTTTTATAGTGTCATTTTTTATTTTAAGTTGAATATTCTTACATTTTTTGTTAACAAAGATTATAATTGAATATTTGCCTCAGGAAACGTGAAGCGAATGCCATCTATTGACAAGAAAAGTTCATTTATAGTCACTCATTCCTTTGAAAACGTTATTATTGGTTTTAAATGGATTTATAATCTCATTATTGATTTTAAGTTGAATTTTCTTATAATTTCAGTTAAAACAGAATATAATTGAATGTTTGCCTTGAGAAACGTGATGCAAAATCCATCCATTGACAACAAAAGGTTATTTATAGTCACTCATACCTTCGGAAGCCTTATTACTCGCTTTAAATGCTTTTATAGTCTCAATATTGATTTTAAGTTGAATTTTCTTACATTTTTCATTAAAACAGATTATAATTGAATGTTTTCCTCAAAAAACATGAAGCGAAAGCCATCCATTGAGAAGAAAAGTTCATTTATTGTCACTCGTGCCTTCAAAAGCGTTATTACTAGCTTTAAATGGATTTATAATCTCATTATTGATTTTAAGTTGAATTTTCTTACATTTTTTGTTAAAATAGATTATAATTGGATGTTTGCCTCAGAAAACGCGAAGCGAAAGCCATCCATTGCCAAGAAAAGTTCATTTATTGTCAACCATGCCTTCGAAAGCATTATTACTGGCTTTAAATAGATTTATAATCTCATTATTGATTTTAAGTTGAATTTTCTTACAATTTTGGTTAAAACAAAATATAATTGACTGTTTGCCCGAGAAACGTGACGCGAAAGCCATCCATTGACAAGAAAAGTTTATTTATAGTCACTTATGCCTTCGAAAGCCTTATTACTCGCTTTAAATGCTTTTATGGTCTCAATATTGATTTTAAGTTGAATTCGCTTACATTTTTTGTTAAAACTGATTATAATTGCATGGTTGTTTTATAAAACGTGAAGCGAAATCCTTCCATTGAGAAGAAAAGTTCATTTATTGTCACTCGTGCCTTCGAAAGCGTTACTACTGGCTTTAAATGGATTTATAATCTCATTATTGATTTTAAGTTGAATTTCTTATAATTTTGGTGAATACAGAATATAATTGAATGTTTGCCTCAAGAAACATGACGCAAAAGCCATCCATTGACAAGAAAAGTTTATTTATAGTCACTTATGCCTTCGAAAGCCTTATTACTCGCTTTAAATGCTTTTATAGTCTCAATATTGATTTTAAGTTGAATTCTCTTACATTTTTGGTTAAAACAGATTATAATTGAATGGTTGTTTCGGAAAACGTGAAGCGAAATCCTTTCATTGAGAAGAAAAGTTCATTTATTGTCACTCGTGCCTTCGAAAGCGTTACTACTGGCTTTAAATCGATTTATAATCTCATTATTGATTTTACGTTGAATTTCCTTATAATTTTGGTGAAAACAGAATATAATTGAATGCTTGCCTCGAGAAAAGTGCTGCGAAAGCCATCAAATGACAAGAAAAGTTTATTTATAGTCACTCATGCCTTCGAAAGCCTTATTACTTGCTTCAAATACTTTTATAGTCTCATTATTGATTTTAAGTTGAATATTCTTACATTTTTGGTTAAGAAAGATTATAATTAACTGTTTTCCTCGGGAAACATGAAACGCAAGCCATTTATTGACAAGAAAAGTTCATCTATAGTCATTCATTCCTTTGAAAGCGTTATTATTGGTTTTAAATGGATTTATAATCTCATTATTGATTTTAAGTTGAATTTTCTTATAATTTTGGTTAAAACAGAATATAATTGAATGTTTGCCCAGAGAAACGTGATGCGAAATCCATCCATTGACAACAAAAGCTTATTTATATTCACTCATGCCTTCGGAAGCTTATTACTCGCTTTATATGCTTTTATAGTCTCAATATTGATTTTAAGTTGAATTTTCTTACAATTTTAATTAAAACAGATTATAATTGAATGTTTTCCTCAAAAAACATGAAGCGAAAGCCATCCATTGAGAAGAAAAGTTCATTTATTGTCACTCATTCCTTCAAAAGCGTTATTACCGGCTTTAATTGGATTTATAATCTCATTATTGATTTTAAGTTGAATTTTCTTATAATTTTGGTGAAAACAGAATATAATTGAATCTTTGCCTCGAGAAACGTTACACGAAAGCCATCCATTGACAAGAAAGTTTATTTATAGTCACTCATGCCTTCAAAAGCCTTATTACTCGCTTTAAATACTTTTACAGTCTCATTATTGATTTTAAGTTGAATATTCTTACATTTTTGGTTAAGAAAGATTATAATTGAATGTTTGCCTCAGGAAACGTGAAGCGAGAGCCATATACTGACAAGAAAAGTTTATTTATTGTCACTCATGACTTCGAAAGCGTTATTACTCGCTTTAAATGGTTTTATATTCTCATTATTGATTTTAAGTTGAGTTTTCTTATATTTTTTGTAAAACAGAATATAATTGAATGTTTGCCTCGGGAAACGTGAAGCGAAAGCCATCCATCGACAAGAAAAGTTCATTTATAGTCACTCATACCTTCAAGAGCTTTATTGCCCGCTTTAAATGATTTTATAGTCTCATTATTGATTTTAAGTTGAATATTCTTACATTTTTGGTTAAGAAAGATTATAATTGAATGTTTGCCTCGGGAAACATGAAGCCAAAGCCATTTATTGACAAGAAAAGTTCATTTATAGTCACTCATTCCTTTGAAAGCGTTATTATTGGTTTTAAATGGATTTATAATCTCATTATTGATTTTAAGTTGAATTTTCTTATAATTTTGGTTAAAACAGAATATAATTGAATGTTTGCCTCGAGAAACGTGAAGCGAAAGCCATCCATTGACAACAAAAGTTTATTTATAGTCACTCATGCCTTCGGAAGCCTTATTACTCGCTTTAAATGCTTTCATAGTCTAAAAATTGATTTTAAGTTGAATTTTCTTATATTTTTCATTAAAACAGATTATAATTGAATGTTTGCCTCAAAAAACATAAAGCGAAACCCATCCATTGAGAAGAAAAGCTCATTTATTGTCACTCCTGCCTTCGAAAGCTTTATTACTGGCTTTAAATGGATTTATAATCTCATTATTGATTTTAAGTTGAATTTTCTTATAATTTTGGTTAAAACAGAATATAAT
Source organism: Theobroma cacao (assembly GCF_053813885.1). Taxonomy (NCBI): domain Eukaryota; kingdom Viridiplantae; phylum Streptophyta; class Magnoliopsida; order Malvales; family Malvaceae; genus Theobroma; species Theobroma cacao. The sequence goes on from NC_142647.1 coordinate 29,542,861, forward strand.
TGAATGTTTGCCTCGAGAAACGTGAAGCAAAAGCCATCCATTGAAAACAAAAGTTTATTTATAGTCACTCATGCCTTCGGAAGCCTTATTACTCGCTTTAAATACTTTTATAGTCTCATTTATTGATTTTAAGTTGAATATTCTTACATTTTTGGTTAAAATAGATTATAATTGAATGTTTGCCTCGGGAAACGTGAAGCGAAAGCCATATACTGACAAGAAAAGTTTATTTATTGTCACTCATGACTTCGAAAGCGTTATTACTTGCTTTAAATGGTTTTATATTCTCATTATTGATTTTAAGTTGAGTTTTCTTATATTTTGGGTAAAACAGAATATAATTGAATGTTTGCCTCGGGAAACGTGAAGCGAAAGCCATCCATCGACCAGAAAAGTTCATTTATAGTCACTCATACCTTCGGAAGCTTTATTGCCCGCTTTAAATGATTTTATAGTCTCATTGTTGATTTTAAGTTGAATTTTCTTACTTTTTTTGTTAAAACAGATTATAATTGGATGTTTGCCTCAGAAAATGTGAAGCGAAAGCCATCCATTGCCAAGAAAAGTTCATTTATTGTAAACCATGCCTTCGAAAGCATTATTACTGGCTTTAAATGGATTTATAATCTCATTATTGATTTTAAGTTGAATTTTCTTACAATTTTGGTTAAAACAAAATATGATTGACTGTTTGCCGCGAGAAACGTGACGCCAAAGCCATCCATTGACAAGAAAAGTTTATTTATAGTCACTTATGCCTTCGAAAGCCTTATTACTCGCTTTAAATGCTTTTATAGTCTCAATATTGATTTTAAGTTGAAATCTCTTACATTTTTGGTTAAAACGAATTATAATTGAATGGTTCCTTTGGAAAACGTGAAGCGAAATCCTTCCATTGGGAAGGAAAGTTCATTTATTGTCACCCGTGCCTTCGAAAGCGTTACTACTGGCTTTAAATGGATTTATAATCTCATTATTGATTTTAAATTGAATTTTCTTATAATTTTGGTGAAAACAGAATATAATTGAATGTTTGCCTCGAGAAACGTGATGCGAAAGCCATCCAATGACAAGAAAAGTTTATTTATAGTCACTCATGCCTTCGGAAGCCTTATTACTTGCTCGAAATACTTTTATAGTCTCATTATTGATTTTAAGTTGAATATTCTTACATTTTTGATTAAGAAAGATTATAATTGAATGTTTGCCTCAGGAAACATGAAGCGAAAGCCATTTATTGACAAGAAAAGTTCATTTATAGTCACTCATTCCTTTGAAAGCGTTATTATTGGTTTTAAATGGATTTATAATCTCATTATTGATTTTAAGTTGAATTTTCTTATAATTTTGGTTAAAACAGAATATAATTGAATGTTTGCCTTGAGAAACGTGAGGCGAAATCCATCCATAGACAACAAAAGCTTATTTATATTCACTCATGCCATCGGAAGCTTATTACTCGCTTTATATGCTTTTATAGTCTCAATATTGATTTTAAGTTGAATTTTCTTACAGTTTTCATTAAAATAGATTATAATTGAATGTTTTCCTCAAAAAACATGAAGCGAAAGCCATCCATTGAGAAGAAAAGTTCATTTATTGTCACTCATGCCTTCAAAAGCGTTATTACTGGTTTTAATTGGATTTATAATCTCATTATTGATTTTAAGTTGAATTTTCTTATAATTTTGGTTAAAACAGAATATAATTGAATGTTTGCCTCGAGAAACGTGAAGCAAAAGCCATCCATTGAAAACAAAAGTTTATTTATAGTCACTCATGCCTTCGGAAGCCTTATTACTCGCTTTAAATACTTTTATAGTCTCATTTATTGATTTTAAGTTGAATATTCTTACATTTTTGGTTAAAATAGATTATAATTGAATGTTTGCCTCGGGAAACGTGAAGCGAAAGCCATATACTGACAAGAAAAGTTTATTTATTGTCACTCATGACTTCGAAAGCGTTATTACTTGCTTTAAATGGTTTTATATTCTCATTATTGATTTTAAGTTGAGTTTTCTTATATTTTGGGTAAAACAGAATATAATTGAATGTTTGCCTCGGGAAACGTGAAGCGAAAGCCATCCATCGACAAGAAAAGTTCATTTATAGTCACTCATACCTTCGGAAGCTTTATTGCCCGCTTTAAATGATTTTATAGTCTCATTGTTGATTTTAAGTTGAATTTTCTTACTTTTTTTGTTAAAACAGATTATAATTGGATGTTTGCCTCAGAAAATGTGAAGCGAAAGCCATCCATTGCCAGGAAAAGTTCATTTATTGTAAACCATGCCTTCGAAAGCATTATTACTGGCTTTAAATGGATTTATAATCTCATTATTGATTTTAAGTTGAATTTTCTTACAATTTTGGTTAAAACAAAATATGATTGACTGTTTGCCGCGAGAAACGTGACGCCAAAGCCATCCATTGACAAGAAAAGTTTATTTATAGTCACTTATGCCTTCGAAAGCCTTATTACTCGCTTTAAATGCTTTTATAGTCTCAATATTGATTTTAAGTTGAAATCTCTTACATTTTTGGTTAAAACGAATTATAATTGAATGGTTCCTTTGGAAAACGTGAAGCGAAATCCTTCCATTGGGAAGGAAAGTTCATTTATTGTCACCCGTGCCTTCGAAAGCGTTACTACTGGCTTTAAATGGATTTATAATCTCATTATTGATTTTAAGTTGAATTTTCTTATAATTTTGGTGAAAACAGAATATAATTGAATGTTTGCCTCGAGAAACGTGATGCGAAAGCCATCCAATGACAAGAAAAGTTTATTTATAGTCACTCATGCCTTCGGAAGCCTTATTACTTGCTCGAAATACTTTTATAGTCTCATTATTGATTTTAAGTTGAATATTCTTACATTTTTGATTAAGAAAGATTATAATTGAATGTTTGCCTCAGGAAACATGAAGCGAAAGCCATTTATTGACAAGAAAAGTTCATTTATAGTCACTCATTCCTTTGAAAGCGTTATTATTGGTTTTAAATGGATTTATAATCTCATTATTGATTTTAAGTTGAATTTTCTTATAATTTTGGTTAAAACAGAATATAATTGAATGTTTGCCTTGAGAAACGTGAGGCGAAATCCATCCATAGACAACAAAAGCTTATTTATATTCACTCATGCCATCGGAAGCTTATTACTCGCTTTATATGCTTTTATAGTCTCAATATTGATTTTAAGTTGAATTTTCTTACAGTTTTCATTAAAATAGATTATAATTGAATGTTTTCCTCAAAAAACATGAAGCGAAAGCCATCCATTGAGAAGAAAAGTTCATTTATTGTCACTCATGCCTTCAAAAGCGTTATTACTGGCTTTAATTGGATTTATAATCTCATTATTGATTTTAAGTTGAATTTTCTTATAATTTTGGTTAAAACAGAATATAATTGAATGTTTGCCTCGAGAAACGTGAAGCAAAAGCCATCCATTGAAAACAAAAGTTTATTTATAGTCACTCATGCCTTCGGAAGCCTTATTACTCGCTTTAAATACTTTTATAGTCTCATTTATTGATTTTAAGTTGAATATTCTTACATTTTTGGTTAAAATAGATTATAATTGAATGTTTGCCTCGGGAAACGTGAAGCGAAAGCCATATACTGACAAGAAAAGTTTATTTATTGTCACTCATGACTTCGAAAGCGTTATTACTTGCTTTAAATGGTTTTATATTCTCATTATTGATTTTAAGTTGAGTTTTCTTATATTTTGGGTAAAACAGAATATAATTGAATGTTTGCCTCGGGAAACGTGAAGCGAAAGCCATCCATCGACAAGAAAAGTTCATTTATAGTCACTCATACCTTCGGAAGCTTTATTGCCCGCTTTAAATGATTTTATAGTCTCATTGTTGATTTTAAGTTGAATTTTCTTACTTTTTTTGTTAAAACAGATTATAATTGGATGTTTGCCTCAGAAAATGTGAAGCGAAAGCCATCCATTGCCAAGAAAAGTTCATTTATTGTAAACCATGCCTTCGAAAGCATTATTACTGGCTTTAAATGGATTTATAATCTCATTATTGATTTTAAGTTAAATTTTCTTACAATTTTGGTTAAAACAAAATATGATTGACTGTTTGCCGCGAGAAACGTGACGCCAAAGCCATCCACTGACAAGAAAAGTTTATTTATAGTCACTTATGCCTTCGAAAGCCTTATTACTCGCTTTAAATGCTTTTATAGTCTCAATATTGATTTTAAATTGAAATCTCTTACATTTTTGGTTAAAACGAATTATAATTGAATGGTTCCTTTGGAAAACGTGAAGCGAAATCCTTCCATTGGGAAGGAAAGTTCATTTATTGTCACCCGTGCCTTCGAAAGCGTTACTACTGGCTTTAAATGGATTTATAATCTCATTATTGATTTTAAGTTGAATTTTCTTATAATTTTGGTGAAAACAGAATATAATTGAATGTTTGCCTCGAGAAACGTGATGCGAAAGCCATCCAATGACAAGAAAAGTTTATTTATAGTCACTCATGCCTTCGGAAGCCTTATTACTTGCTCGAAATACTTTTATAGTCTCATTATTGATTTTAAGTTGAATATTCTTACATTTTTGATTAAGAAAGATTATAATTGAATGTTTGCCTCAGGAAACATGAAGCGAAAGCCATTTATTGACAAGAAAAGTTCATTTATAGTCACTCATTCCTTTGAAAGCGTTATTATTGGTTTTAAATGGATTTATAATCTCATTATTGATTTTAAGTTGAATTTTCTTATAATTTTGGTTAAAACAGAATATAATTGAATGTTTGCCTTGAGAAACGTGAGGCGAAATCCATCCATAGACAACAAAAGCTTATTTATATTCACTCATGCCATCGGAAGCTTATTACTCGCTTTATATGCTTTTATAGTCTCAATATTGATTTTAAGTTGAATTTTCTTACAGTTTTCATTAAAATAGATTATAATTGAATGTTTTCCTCAAAAAACATGAAGCGAAAGCCATCCATTGAGAAGAAAAGTTCATTTATTGTCACTCCTGCCTTCAAAAGCGTTATTACTGGCTTTAATTGGATTTATAATCTCATTATTGATTTTAAGTTGAGTTTTCCTATAATTTTTGTGAAAACAGAATATAATTGAATGTTTGCCTCGAAAAACGTGACACGAAAGCCATCCATTGACAAGACAGTTTATTTATAGTCACTCATGCCTTCAAAAGCCTTATTACTCGCTTTAAATACTTTTATAGTCTCATTATTGATTTTAAGTTGAATATTCTTACATTTTTGGTTAAGAAAGATTATAATTGAATGTTTGCCTCCGGAAACATGAAGCGAAAGCCATTTATTGACAAGAAAAGTTCATTTATAGTCACTCATTCCTTTGAAAGCGTTATTATTGGTTTTAAATGGATTTATAATCTCATTATTGATTTTAAGTTGAATTTTCTTATAATTTTGGTTAAAACAGAATATAATTGAATGTTTGCCTCGAGAAACGTGACGCGAAAGCCATCCATTGACAACAAAAGTTTATTTATAGTCACTCATGCCTTCGGAAGCCTTATTACTCGCTTTAAATGCTTTTATAGTCTCAAAATTGATTTTAAGTTGAATTTTCTTACAGTTTTCATTAAAACAGATTATAATTGAATGTTTGCCTCAAAAAACATGAAGCAAAACCCATCCATTGAGAAGAAAAGTTCATTTATTGTCACTCCTGCCTTCGAAAGCTTTATTGCTGGCTTTAAATGGATTTGTAATCTCATTATTGATTTTAAGTTGAATTTTCTTATAATTTTGGTTAAAACATAATATAATTGAATGTTTGCCTCGAGAAACGTGAAGCGAAAACCATCCATTGAAAACAAAAGTTTATTTATAGTCACTCATGCCTTCGGAAGCCTTATTACTCGCTTTAAATACTTTTATAGCCTCATTTATTGATTTTAAGTTGAATATTCTTACATTTTTGGTTAAAATAGATTATAATTGAATGTTTGCCTCGGGAAACGTGAAGGAAAGCCATATACTGACAAGAAAAGTTTATTTATTGTCACTCATGACTTCGAAAACGTTATTACTCGCTTTAAATGGTTTTATATTCTCATTATTGATTTTAAGTTGCGTTTTCTTATATTTTTGGTAAAGAAGAATATAATTGAATGTTTGCCTCGGGAAACGTGAAGCGAAAGCCATCCATCGACAAGAAAAGTTCATTTATAGTCACTCATACCTTAGGAAGCTTTATTGCCCGCTTTAAATGATTTTATAATCTCATTATTGATTTTAAGTTGAATTTTCTTACATTTTTTGTTAAAACAGATTATAATTGGATTTTGCCTCAGTAAATGTGAAGCGAAAGCCATCCGTTGCCAAGAAAAGTTCATTTATTGTAAACCATGCCTTCGAAAGCATTATTACTGGCTTTAAATGGATTTATAATCTCATTATTGATTTTAAGTTGAATTTTCTTACAATTTTGGTTAAAACAAAATATAATTGACTGTTTGCCACGAGAAACGTGACGCAAAAGCCATCCATTGACAAGAAAAGTTTATTTATAGTCACTTATGCCTTCGAAAGCCTTATTACTCGCTTTAAATGCTTTTATAGTCTCAATATTGATTTTAAGTTGAAATCTCTTACATTTTTGGTTAAAACAGATTATAATTGAATGGTTCCTTTGGAAAACGTGAAGCGAAATCCTTCCATTGGGAAGGAAAGTTCATTTATTGTCACTCGTGCCTTTGAAAGCGTTACTACTGGCTTTAAATGGATTTATAATCTCATTATTGATTTTAAGTTGAATTTTCTTATAATTTTGGTGAAAACAGAATATAATTGAACGTTTGCCTCGAGAAACGTGACGCGAAAGCCATCCAATGACAAGAAAAGTTTATTTATAGTCACTCATGCCTTCGAAAGCCTTATTACTTGCTTGAAATACTTTTATAGTCTCATTATTGATTTTAAGTTGAATATTCTTACATTTCTTATTAAGAAAGATTATAATTGAATGTTTGCCTCAGGAAACATGAAGCGAAAGCCATTTATTGACAAGAAAAGTTCATTTATAGTCACTCATTCCTTTGAAAGCGTTATTATTGGTTTTAAATGGATTTATAATCTCATTATTGATTTTAAGTTGAATTTTCTTATAATTTTGGTTAAAATAGTATATAATTGAATGTTTGCCTTGAGAAACGTGATGCGAAATCCATCCATCGACAACAAAAGCTTATTTATATTCACTCATGCCATCAGAAGCTTATTACTCACTTTATATGCTTTTATAGTCTCAATATTGATTTTAAGTTGAATTTTCTTACAGTTTTCATTAAAACAGATTATAATTGAATGTTATCCTCAAAAAACATGAAGCGAAAGCCATCCATTGAGAAGAAAAGTTCATTTATTGTCACTCATGCCTTCAAAAGCGTTATTACTGGCTTTAATTGGATTTATAATCTCGTTATTGATTTTAAGTTGAATTTTCCTATAATTTTTGTGAAAACAGAATATAATTGAATGTTTACCTCGAGAAACGTGACGCGAAAGCCATCCATTGACAAGAAAAGTTTATTTATAGTCACTTATGCCTTCGAAAGCCTTATTACTCGCTTTAAATGCTTTTATAGTCTCAATATTGATTTTAAGTTGAATTCTCTTACATTTTTGGTTAAAACAGATTATAATTGAATGGTTGTTTCGAAAAACGTGAAGCGAAATCCTTCCATTGAGAAGAAAAGTTCATTTATTGTCACTCGTGCCTTCGAAAGCGTTACTACTGGCTTTAAATTGATTTATAATCTCATTATTGATTTTAAGTTGAATTTTCTTATAATTTTGGTAAAAACAGAATATAATTGAATGTTTGCCTCAAGAAACGTGACGCGAAAGCCATCCAATGACAAGAAAAGTTTATTTATAGTCACTCATGCCTTCGGAAGCCTTATTACTCGATTTAAATGCTTTTATAGTCTCAAAATTGATTTTAAGTTGAATTTTCTTACATTTTTCATTAAAACAGATTATAATTGAATGTTTGCCTCAAAAAACATGAAGCGAAACCCATCCATTGAGAAGAAAAGTTCATTTATTGTCACTCCTCCCTTCGAAAGCGTTATTACTGGCTTTAAATGGATTTATAATCTCATTATTGATTTTAAGTTGACTTTTCTTATAATTTTGGTTAAAATAGAATATAATTGAATGTTTACCTCGAGAAACGTGACGCGAAAGCCATCCATTAACAACAAAAGTTTATTTATAGTTACTCATGCCTTCGGAAGCCTTATTATTCGCTTTAAATACTTTTATAGTCTCATTATTGATTTTAAGTTGAAGATTCTTACATTGTTGGTTAACAAAGATTATAATTGATTGTTTGCCTCGGGAAACATGAAGCGAAAGCCATTTATTGACAAGAAAAGTTCATTTATAGTCACTCATTCCTTTGAAAACGTTATTATTGGTTTTAAATGGATTTATAATCTCATTATTGATTTTAAGTTGAATTTTCTTATAATTTTGGTTAAAACAGAATATAATTGAATGTTTGCCTGGAGAAACGTGATGCAAAATCCATCCATTGACAACAAAAGCCTATTTATAGTCACTCATGCCTTCGGAAGCCTTATTACTCGCTTTAAATGCTTTTAGAGTCTCAAAATTGATTTTAAGTTGAATTTTCTTACATTTTTCATTAAAACAGATTATAATTGAATGTTTTCCTCAAAAAACATGAAGCGAAAGCCATCCATTGAGAAGAAAAGTTCATTTATTGTCACTCATGCTTTAAAAAGCGTTATTACTGGCTTTAAATGGATTTATAATCTCATTATTGATTTTAAGTTGAATTTTCTTACATTTTTTGTTAAAACAGATTATAATTGGATGTTTGCCTCAGAAAAAGCAAAGCGAAAGCCATCCATTGCCAAGAAAAGTTCATTTATTGTCACTCATGCGTTCGAAAGCCTTACTACTGGCTTTAAATGGATTTATAATCTCATTATTGATTTTAAGTTGAATTTTCTTATAATTTCGGTGAAAACAGAATATAATTGAATTTTTTCCTCGAGAAACCTGATGCGAAAGCCATCCAATGAGAAGAAAAGTTTATTTATAGTCACTCAGGCCTTCGAAAGCCTTATTACTCGCTTTAAATACTTTTATAGTCTCATGATTGATTTTAAGTTGAATATTCTTACATTTTTGGTTAACAAAGATTATAATTGAATGGTTGCCTCGGGAAACATGAAGCGAAAGCCATTTATTGATAAGAAAAGTTCATTTATAGTCATTCATTCCTATGAAAACCTTATTATTGGTTTTAAATGGATTTATAATCTCATTATTGATTTTAAGTTGAATTTTCTTATAATTTTGGTTAAAACAGAATATAATTGAATGTTTCCCTTGAGAAACGTGACACGAAAGCCATCCATTGACAACAAAAGTTTATTTATAGTCACTCATTGTAAAACCCAACCCTATAAATACATGTCATGACATACATGCACTGAGTAGCATGTTATTATGCTAGGAAAGCACATAAGAAAAGACGAAACCCGATATCGTACCTAAAGGTACACTTGAGTTGATTTAAACTCGAACTAGTTCAAATAGGAATTGTAGGATGAAATTTAATATTTTATAGTCCAGGAATGACTAAAAATGATTGTTCGGAGTTCGAGGGTTCATTTGGGGTAAAATTAGAAATTTTGATATTCAAGGGCAAAATCGTTATTTTACCACCTAAGATAATAATTTGATCATGGAGTGAAATTTTTGACCAAGATTAACTATTTGGAGTATAATTTAATGATATGAAGTGAAAAAGTTTAATTCTGGTATTTTTGGAGTGTAGGGGCAAAAATCGTAATTTTGCCACCCACGGACAAAATTTGAGATTTTGAGAGAATTTAGATCAAATTTGACAAATTGGAGAATGGTATGAGTATAAGGGATGAAAAATATGTCTATGGGCAATTTTTCAATTTTTGGGGCAAAAATGTAATTTTTGACTTTTACAGGGGTAAAAGTGTAAATTTCAAAAATTACTCCACCGAGACTTTGGATGAGTCTGAGAATTTTATCTAAGCTATGAATATATGAGACAAGTGTATGGTGAAAATTTGGAAACAAATGGATGAAATTTTAAAAATGGGCCAATGGGAAAGTGACATGTGGCATTTTTAATGAAATAATATTATTTTAATGAAAAGTCAGCCCATTTAAACCCAAATTTTGAGTGCTGGCCGGCCATAAGGAAGAAAAAGAGAGGAAATAGAGAGGAAAGGAAGAAGAAAAGAAAAACCAAAGAGAAACAAGAAAATTCAAAGAGAAATTCGCGGTTTTCGACCGTTTACGCGTCTAACGGTAAGATTTTTCGATTTTAGCTTGATTTCTACCTTTCCTATGCCTTTATTTCCATTTAGCATGCCTGAGGAGAGAGATCAAAAAGTGATATCAAGGGCTGGACGAAATTCTGGGAGAGAGAAATTGAAATTTTTAGGTTTTGATTTTTAGTTAAATTGATAGTTTTAGTTAGTTAAATGTGTTTAGAAATTAAATTGGGCAAGAAATCATTAAATTTTCACAATACCCACTCTTGGCTGGATGCTCAATGCTGTACAATGATGATGAATTGATTTTATTCTAAGGGAAATGAAGAGAAAATGATGAAAAACGATTAAACGTGATAGAAAAACAAAGTAGAAAATTAACCGAGTTAATGTCCCATTTTTGGCCGAATTTTCCAAGGAAGGGAGTGAGCTGATTTTGTTGTTTTTAGAAGGTTATTGGCTGATATTTAATGGTTAGAAATGTTGGAGAGAGAATGGGATGATTTAGAGCTAAAATGGAGCGCGTTAGCAATTTATCGGGCAAAGTGCCAAAAATAGGTTAATACCGCATTTAAGCCGTTTTAGGCTATTGCATTTCATACCATGCATTAGTATAGGATTTAAGTTAATTATATAGTGATTTAGCATCAATGTGATGAATTGTGTAAATTTTTATAATGTGTCTAGGAGGAGAGCCTTCCGGAAAAGGCAAAGAAGTCGTACCCGACAAGTAGTGATCGGGGTGCTTAGAAAGCTTTTAGTTTGTACAAACGGTGAGTAAACTTATTATTATTGTAAATTATCTAGAGTTTATTTTTAAATGCCCTTTATGTATTTTATGAAATGAGAACGAGATTAAAACGGGATTTTTAATGTTTTAGGAATAAATGTGACAGATAAAAATATATTGTATTGATTATGAAATTGAGTAATTGGAGGCTGCAAACTGACTTGAAAAATATATTTTACTAGGAATGGCTTATGAGAAATGAGTATATCTGGCTATATTTTGTGAGTGCATTTGGGAAATTTATGTAAGTTGATTTTACTATGCAGGCTGGATAAATAAATAAAAGCCACATTATACTGTCGAAATTTTATTAAAATTGGTGGGTTAGTCACTGCAGTGACGGGTTTCCGTGGACTGCCTATTAGAGGGGCATGGTAAATCCAGTTATATAGTTACTCCGGTTGTAGAGGCGAGGAGGGTAACTCTTGGGGTAGTATTAAAGCTCACTTCACGTCGAACCCCCACGTGAATGTGTAACTCGGCCAAAGCCAAGGAACGACTGGTTTTAAAAATAAAAATGTGTTTCACGTGTGAATATTTTAACACCCTTGGCGGACTCGGTTAGATGCCTCGGCCAAGGTATCCCCGAGGATTAGTTTTGGCTTGAGCCTTGTTTTAATAAAAGACATAAGCCTTAACAACTATTTTGGTAAATTACAAATATTTTATGGTTTAAGAAATAAATTGAAAACATTATGAAATGGGTTGAAATTTGTTGTTTAAACTTGCCTCCATTTTACTCGCCTTTAGATATTTATGATAATGTCTGTTTACTCATTGGGATTGCAAAATCTCACCCAACTCCTTTCCACCCATTTCAGGTTCAGTATAGACTGTAGATAGCTGATCTCATCGAGGACTACCATTGGATCTGCATTTTCCAAATCGTAGGTTCACAGTCCTCTTTACTTTTGTTTATTCGGGGGCCCTCTTGTTATTGTAAATTAAATTAAATATTTTGGCTTACTGTATTTCAGTATGTATAAATTTATTTAGCTTTTACGCTATAAAAATTATTCACGTATAACTCTATAAATATTGTTTTTTAAGAAAATAGAATATTTCCCTTAATATTTCTTTTATTTTCTTATTATATTCAAATAACCGTAATTTCGTTTTAAATGAAGATTTTAGACTTTTAAACTCATTTTGAATATGAATTATGTATTTTGTACTTGTATATTACGTTTTAGCTAGTTTTGAAATTTTTGAGAAAAAAATGACCAAAATACCCCTGTGTGGCAAAAATTTTATTTTGATTGTTTTTGATCTAAAATAGTATATATTCTCTAAAAACTCGATATTTAACAATGATTGCTCACAGGAAAGGAAAGAAACCGATATGTAAGCCTTGCGAGGTTCCGGTTGGCATTCTGGATAATGAGTGTCAATCGGGACGTCGCGGCGATTGTCATGGGCCTGAGGGAGGTTCCGGGTCGTGACACTGATGCCTTCAGAAGCCTTATTACTCGCTTTCAATACTTTTATAGTCTCATTATTTGATTTTAAGTTGAATATTCTTACATTTTTGGTTAAAATAGATTATAATTGAATGTGTTGCCTCGGGAAACGTGAAGCGAAAGCCATCTATAGAGAAGAAAGGTTTATTTATTGTCACTCAAGCCTTCGAAAGTGTTATTACTAGCTTTAAATGGTTTTATATACTAATTATTGATTTTAAGTTGAGTTTTCTTATATTTTTTGTAAAACAAAATATAACTGAATGTTTGCCTCAGGAAACGTGAAGCGAAAGCCATCCATCGACAAGAAAAGTTCATTTATAGTCACTCATACCTTCGGAAGCCTTATTGCCCGCTTTAAATGGTTTTATAGTCTCATTATTGATTTTAAGTTGAATTTTCTTACATTTTTTGTTAAAACAGATTATAATTGGATGTTTGCCTCAGAAAACGCGAAGCGAAAGCCACCCATTGCCAAGAAAAGTTCATTTATTGTCAACCATGCCTTCGAAAGCATTATTACTGGCTTTAAATGGATTTATAATCTCATTATTGATTTTAAGTTGAATTTTCTTACAATTTTGATTAAAACAAAATATAATTGACTGTTTGCCACGAGAAACATGACGCGAAAGCCATCCATTGACAAGAAAAGTTTATTTATAGTCACTTATGCCTTCGAAAGCCTTATTACTCGCTTTAAATGCTTTTATAGTCTCAATATTGATTTTAAGTTGAATTCTCTTACATTTTTGGTTAAAACAGATTATAATTGAATTGTTGTTTCGAAAAACGTGAAGCGAAATCCTTCCATTGAGAAGAAAAGTTCATTTATTGTCACTCGTGCCTTCGAAAGCGTTACTACTGGCTTTAAATGGATTTATAATCTCACTATTGATTTTAAGTTGAATTTTCTTATAATTTTGGTGAAAACAGAATATAATTGAATGTTTGCCTCGAGAAACGTGACACCAAAGCCATCCATTAGCAAGAAAGTTTATTTATAGTCACTCATGCCTTCAGAAGCCTTATTACTCGCTTTAAATGCTTTTATAGTCTCAAAATTGATTTTAAGTTGAATTTTCTTACATTTTTCATTAAAACAGATTATAATTGAATGTTTGCCTCAAAAAAGATGAAGCGAAACCCATCCATCGAGAAGAAAAGTTCATTTATTGTCACTCCTGCCTTCGAAAGCATTATTACTGGCTTTAAATGGATTTATAATCTCATTATAGATTTTAAGTTGAATTTTCTTATAATTTTGGTTAAAACAGAATATAATTGAATGTTTGCCTCGAGAAACGTGACACGGAAGCCATCCATTGGCAACAAAAGTTTATTTATAGTCACTCATGCCTTCGGAAGCCTTATTATTCGCTTTAAATACTTTTATAGTCTCATTATTGATTTTAAGTTGAATATTCTTACATTTTTAGTTAACAAAGATTATAATTGATTGTTTGCCTCGGGAAACATGAAGCGAAAGCCATTTATTGACAAGAAAAGTTCATTTATAGTCACTCATTCCTTTGAAAACGTTATTATTTGTTTTAAATGGATTTATAATCCCATTATTGATTTTAAGTTGAATTTTCTTATAATTTTAGTTAAAACAGAATATAATTGAATATTTGCCTCGAGAAACGTGACGCGAAAGCCATCCATTGACAACAAAAGTTTATTTATAGTCACTCATGCCTTCGGAAGCCTTATTACTCGCTTTAAATACTTTTATAGTCTCATTTATTGATTTTAAGTTGAATATTCTTGCATTTTTGGTTAAAGCATATTATAATTTAATGTTTGTCTCGAGAAACGTGAAGCGAAAGCCATCTATTGACAAGAAAGGTTTATTTACTGTCATTGATGCCTTCGAAAGCGTTATTACTCACTTTAAATGGATTTATATACTCATTATTCATTTTAAGTTGAGTTTTCTTATATTTTTTGTAAAACAGAATATAATTGAATGTTTGCCTCCGGAAACGTGAAGCGAAAGCCATCAATCGACAAGAAAAGTTCATTTATAGTCACTCATACCTTCGGTAGCCTTATTGCCCGTTTTAAATTGTTTTATAGTCTTATTATTGATTTTAAGTTGAATTTTCTTACATTTTTTGTTAAAACAGATTATAATTGGATGTTTGCCTAAGAAAACGCGAAACGAAAGCCATCCATTGCCAAGAAAAGTTCATTTATTGTCAACCATGCCTTCGAAAGCATTATTACTGGCTTTAAATGGATTTATAATCCCATTATTGATTTTAAGTTGAATTTTCTTACAATTTTGGTTAAAACAAAATATAATTGACTGTTTGCCACGAGAAACGTGACGCGAAAGCCATCCATTGACAATAAAAGTTTATTTATAGTCACTTATGCCTTCGAAAGCCTTATTACTCGCTTTAAATGCTTTTATAGTCTCAATATTGATTTTAAGTTGAATTCGCTTACATTTTTGGTTAAAACAGATTATAATTGAATGGTTGTTTCAGAAAACGTGAAGCGAAATCCTTCCACTGAGAGGAAAATTTCATTTATTATGACTCGTGCCTTCGAAAGCGTTACTACTGGCTTTAAATGGATTTATAATCCCATTATTGATTTTAAGTTGAATTTTCTTATAATTTTGGTGAAAACGGAATATAATTGAATGTTTGCCTCGAGAAACGTGACGCGAAAGCAATCAATTGACAAGAAAAGTTTATTTATAGTCACTCATGCCTTGGAAAGCCTTATTACTCGCTTTAAATACTTTTATAGTCTCATTCTTGATTTTAAGTTGAATATTCTTACATTTTTGGTTAACAAAGATTATAATTGAATGGTTGCCTCAGGAACCATGAAGCGAAAGCCATTTATTGACAAGAAAAGTTCATTTATAGTCATTCATTCCTTTGAAAACGTTATTATTGGTTTTAAATGGATTTATAATCTCATTATTGATTTTAAGTTGATATTTCTTATAATTTTGGTTAAAACAGAATGTAATTGAATGTTTTCCTTGAGAAACGTGATGCGAAATCCATCCATTGACAACAAAAGCTTATTTATAGTCACTCATGCCTTCGGAAGCCTTATTACTCGCTTTAAATACTTTTATAGTCTCATTATTTGGTTTTAAGTTGAATATTCTTACATTTTTGGTTAAAATAGATTATAATTGAATGGGTTACCTCGGGAAACGAAAAGCGAAAGCCATCTATAGACAAGAAAGGTTTATTTATTGTCACTCATGCCTTCGAAAGCGTTATTACTCGCTTTAAATGGTTTTATATACTCATTATTGATTTTAAGTTGAGTTTTCTTATATTTTTTGTAAAACAGAATATAATTGAATGTTTGCCTCAGGAAACGTGATGCGAAAGCCATCCATCGACAAGAAAAGTTCAGTTATAGTCACTCATACCTTCGGAAGCCTTATTGCCCGCTTTCAATGGTTTTATGGTCTCATTATTGATTTTAAGTTGAATTTTCTTACATTTTTTGTTAAAATAGATTATAATTGGATGTTTGCCTCAGAAAACGCGAAGCGAAAGCCATCCGTTGCCAAGAAAAGTTCATTTATTGTCAACCATGCCTTCGAAAGCATTATTACTAGCTTTAAATGGATTTATAATCTCATTATTGATTTTAAGTTGAATTTTCTTACAATTTTGGTTAAAACAAAATATAATTGACTGTTTGCCACGAGAAACGTGACGCGAAAGCCATCCATTGACAAGAAAAGTTTATTTATAGTCACTTATGCCTTCGAAAGCCTTATTACTCGCTCTAAATGCTTTTATAGTCTCAATATTGATTTTAAGTTGAATTCTCTAACATTTTTGGTTAAAACAGATTATAGTTGAATGGTTGTTCTGGAAAATGTGGTGTGAAATCCTTCCATTGAGAAGAAAAGTTCATTTATTGTCACTCGTGCTTTCGAAAGCGTTACTGCTGGCTTTAAATGGATTTATAATCTCATTATTGATTTTAAGTTGAATTTTTTTATAATTTTGGTTAAAACAGAATATAATTGAATGTTTACCTTGAGAAACGTGATGCAAAATCCATCCATCGACAATAAAAGCTTATTTATAGTCACTCATGCCCTCGGAAGCTTAATACTCGCTTTATATGCTTTTATAGTCTCAATATTGATTTTAAGTTGAATTTTCTTACAGTTTTCATTAAAACAGATTATAATTGAATGGTTTCCTCAAAAAACATGAAGCGAAAGCCATCCATTGAGAAGAAAAGTTCATTTATTGTCACTTATGCCTTCAAAAGCGTTATTACTGGCTTTAAATGGATTTATAATCTCATTATTGATTTTAAGTTGAATTTTCTTATAATTTTGGTGAAAAAAGAATATAATTGAATGTTTGCCTCGAGAAATGTGACACGAAAGCCATCCATTGACAAGAAAGTTTATTTATAGTCACTCATGCCTTCGAAAGCCTTATTACTCGCTTTAAATACTTTTATAGTCTCATTATTGATTTTAAGTTGAATATTCTTACATTTTTGGTTAAGAAAGATTATAATTGAATGTTTGCCTCGGGAAACATAAAGCGAAAGCCATTTATTTGCAATAAAAGTTCATTTATAGTCACTCATTCCTTTGAAAGCGTTATTATTGGTTTTAAATGGATTTATAATCTCATTATTGATTTTAAGTTGAATTTCGTTATAATTTTGGTTAAAACAGAATATAATTGAATGTTTGCCTCGAGAAACGTGACGCGAAAGCCATCCATTGACAACAAAAGTTTATTTATAGTCACTCATGCCTTCGAAAGCCTTTTTACTCACTTTAAATGCTTTTATAGTCTCAAAATTGATTTTAAGTTGAATTTTCTTACATTTTTCATTAAAACAGATTATAATTGAATGTTTGCCTCAAAAAACATGAAGCGAAACCCATCCATTGAGAAGAAAAGTTCATTTATTGTCACTCCTGCCTTCGAAAGCGTTATTACTGGCTGTAAATGGATTTATAATCTCATTATTGATTTTAAGTTGAATTTTCTTATAATTTTGGTTAACCCAGAATATAATTGAATGTTTGCCTCGAGAAACGTGACGCGAAAGCCATCCATTGACAACGAAAGTTTATTTATAGTCACTCATGCCTTCGGAAGCCTTATTACTCGCTTTAAATACTTTTATAGTCTCATTTATTGATTTTAAGTTGAATATTCTTACATTTTTGGTTAAAATAGATTATAATTGAATGTTTCCCTCGGGAAACGTGATGCGAAAGCCATCCATTGACAAGAAAAGTTTATTTATAGTCACTTATACCTTCAAAAGCCTTATTATTCGCTTTAAATGCTTTTATAGTCTCAATATTGATTTTAAGTTGAATTCGCTTACATTTTTGGATAAAACAGATTATAATTGCATGGTTGTTTCCGAAAAAGTGAAGCGAAATCCTTCCATTGAGAAGAAAAGTTCATTTATTGTGACTCGTGCCTTCGAAAGCGTTACTACTGGCTTTAAATGGATTTATAATCTCATTATTGATTTTAAGTTGAATTTTCTTATAATTTTGGTGAATACAGAATATAATTAAATGTTTGCCTCGAGAAACGTGACGCGAAAGCCATCCATTGACAAGAAAAGTTTATTTATAGTCACTTATGCCTTCGAAAGTCTTGTTACTCGCTTTAAATGCTTTTATAGTCTCAATATTGATTTTAAGTTGAATTATCTTATATTTTTGGTTAAAACAGATTATAATTGAATTGTTGTTTTGGAAAACGTGATGCGAGATCCTTCCATTGAGAGGAAAAGTTCATTTATTATGACTCGTGCCTTCGAAAGCGTTACTACTGGCTTTAAATGGATTTATAATCCCATTATTGATTTTAAGTTGAATTTTCTTATAATTTTGATGAAAACGGAATATAATTGAATGTATGCCTCGAGAAACGTGACACGAAAGCCATCCATTGACAAGAAAAGTTTATTTATAGTCACTCATGCCTTCGAAAGCCTTATTACTTGCTTTAAATACTTTTATAGTCTTATTATTGATTTTAAGTAAAATATTCTTACATTTTTGGTTAACAAAGATTATAACTGAATGTTTGCCTCGGGAAACATGAAGCGAAAGCCATTTATTGACAAGAAAAGTTCATTTATAGTCACTCATTCCTTCGAAAACGTTATTATTGATTTTAAATGGATTTATAATCTCATTATTGATTTTAAGTTGAATTTTCTTATAATTTTGGTTAAAACAGAATATAATTGAATGTTTGCCTTGAGAAACGTGATGCGAAATCCATCCATTGACAACAAAAGCTTATTTATAGTCACTCATGCCTTCGGAAGCCTTATTACTCGCTTTAAATGCTTTTATAGTCTCAATATTGATTTTAAGTTGAATTTTCTTACATTTTTCATTAAAACATATTATAATTGAATGTTTTCCTCAAAAAACATGAAGCGAAAGTCATCCATTAAGAAGAAAAGTTCATTTATTGTCACTCATGCCTTCAAAAGCGTTATTACTGGCTTTAAATGGATTTATAATCTCATTATAGATTTTAAGTTGAATTTTCTTATATTTTTTGTTAAAACAGATTATAATTGGATGTTTGCTACAGAAAACGCGAAGCGAAAGCCATCCATTGCCAAGAAAAGTTCATTTATTGTCAACCATGCCTTCGAAAGCATTATTACTGACTTTAAATGGATTTATAATCTCATTATTGATTTTAAGTTGAATTTTCTTACAATTTTGGTTAAAACAAAATATAATTGACTGTTTGCCACAAGAAACGTGACGCGAAAGCCATCCATTGACAAGAAAAGTTTATTTATAGTCACTTATGCCTTCGAAAGCCTTATTACTCGCTTTAAATGCTTTTATAGTCTCAATATTGATTTTAAGTTGAATTTTCTTACATTTTTCATTAAAACAGATTATAATTGAATGTTTTCCTCAAAAAACATGAAGCGAAAGTCATCCATTGAGAAGAAAAGTTCATTTATAGTCACTCATACCCTCGGAAGCCTTATTGCCTACTTTAAATGGTTTTATAGTCTCATTATCGATTTTAAGTTGAATTTTCTTACATTTTTTGTTAAAACAGATTATAATCGGATGTTTGCCTCAGAAAACGCGAGGCGAAAGCCATCCATTGCCAAGAAAAGTTCATTTATTGTCGACCATGCCTTCGAAAGCATTATTACTAGCTTTAAATGGATTTATAATCTCATTATTGATTTTAAGTTGAATTTTCTTACAATTTTGGTTAAAACAAAATATAATTGACTGTTTGCCACGAGAAACGTGACACGAAAGCCATCCATTGACAAAAAAAGTTTATTTATAGTCACTTATGCCTTCGAAAGCCTTATTACTCGCTTTAAATGCTTTTATAGTCTCAATATTGATTTTAAGTTGAATTCGCTTACATTTTTTATTAAAACAGATTATAATTGAATGGTTGTTTCGGAAAACGTGAAGCGAAATCCTTCCAATGAGAAGAAAAGTTCATTTATTGCGACTCGTGCCTTCGAAAGCGTTACTACCGGCTTTAAATGGATTTATAATTCCATTATTGATTTTAAGTTGAATTTTCTTATAATTTTGGTTAAAACAGAATATAATTGAATGTTTGCCTCGAGAAACGTAATGCGAAAGCCATCCATTGACAACAAAAGTTTATTTATAGTCACTCATGCCTTCGGAAGCCTTATTACTCGCTTTAAATACTTTTATAGTCTCATTTATTGATTTCAAGTTGAATATTCTTACACTTTTGGTTAAAACAGATTATAATTGAATGTTTGCCTCGGGAAACGTGAAGCGACAGCCATCTTTAGACAAGAAAAGTTTATTTATAGCCACTTATACCTTCGAAAGCCTTATTGCCCGCTTTAAATGGTTTTATAGTCTCATTATTGATTTTAAGTTGAATTTTCTTACATTTTTTGTTAAAACAGATTATAATTGGATGTTTGCCTCAGAAAATGTGAAGCGAAAGCCATCCATTGCCAAGAAAAGTTCATTTATTGTCAACCATGCCTTCGAAAGCATTATTACTGGCTTTAAATGGATTTATAATCTCATTATTGATTTTAAGTTGAATTTTGTTATAATTTTGGTTAAAACAAAATATAATTGACTGTTTGCCACGAGAAACGTGACGCGAAAGCCATCCATTGACAAGAAAAGTTTATTTATAGTCACTTATGCCTTCGAAAGCCTTATTACTAGCTTTAAATGCTTTTATAGTCTGAATATTTATTTTAAGTTGAATTCGTTTACATTTTTGGTTAAAACAGATTATAATTGCATGGTTGTTTCGGAAAAGGTGAAGCGAAATCCTTCCATTAAGAAGAAAAGTTCATTTCTTGTGACTCGTGCCTTCGAAAGCGTTACTACTGGCTTTAAATGGATTTATAATCTCATTATTGATTTTAAGTTGAATTTTCTTATAATTTTGGTGAATACAGAATATAATTGAATGTTGCCTCGAGAAACGTGACGCGAAAGCCATCCATTGACAACAAAAGTTTATTTATAGTCACTTATACCTTCGAAAGCCTTATTACTCGCGTTAACTACTTTTATAGTCTCATTATTGATTTTAAGTTGAATTTTCTTACATTTTTCATTAAAACAGATTATAATTGAATGTTTGCCTCAAAAAACATGAAGCGAAACCCATCCATTGAGAAGAAAAGTTCATTTATTGTCACTCCTGCCGTCGAAAGCGTTATTACTGGCTGTAAATGGATTTATAATCTCATTATTGATTTTAAGTTGAATTTTCTTATAATTTTGGTTAACCCAGAATATAATTGAATGTTTGCCTCGAGAAACGTGACGCGAAAGCCATCCATTGACAACGAAAGTTTATTTATAGTCACTCATGCCTTCGGAAGCCTTATTACTCACTTTAAATACTTTTATAGTCTCATTTATTGATTTTAAGTTGAATATTCTTACATTTTTGGTTAAAATAGATTATAATTGAATGTTTGCCTCGGGAAACGTGATGCGAAAGCCATCCATTGACAAGAAAAGTTTATTTATAGTCACTTATACCTTCGAAAGCCTTATTACTCGCTTTAAATGCTTTTATAGTCTCAATATTGATTTTAAGTTGAATTTGCTTACATTTTTGGATAAAACAGATTATAATTGCATGGTTGTTTCTGAAAAAGTGAAGCGAAATCCTTCCATTGAGAAGAAAAGTTCATTTATTGTGACTCGTGCCTTCGAAAGCGTTACTACTGGCTTTAAATGGATTTATAATCTCATTATTGATTTTAAGTTGAATTTTCTTATAATTTTGGTGAATACAGAATATAATTAAATGTTTGCCTCGAGAAACGTGACGCGAAAGCCATCCATTGACAAGAAAAGTTTATTTATAGTCACTTATGCCTTCGAAAGCCTTATTACTCGCTTTAAATGCTTTTATAGTCTCAATATTGATTTTAAGTTGAATTTTTTTACATTTTTCATTAAAACAGATTATAATTGAATGTTTTCCTCAAAAAACATGAAGCGAAAGTCATCCATTGAGAAGAAAAGTTCATTTATAGTCACTCATACCCTCGGAAGCCTTATTGCCGACTTTAAATGGTTTTATAGTCTCATTATCGATTTTAAGTTGAATTTTCTTACATTTTTTGTTAAAACAGATTATAATCGGATGTTTGCCTCAGAAAACGCGAGGCGAAAGCCATCCATTGCCAAGAAAAGTTCATTTATTGTCGACCATGCCTTCGAAAGCATTATTACTAGCTTTAAATGGATTTATAATCTCATTATTGATTTTAAGTTGAATTTTCTTACAATTTTGGTTAAAACAAAATATAATTGACTGTTTGCCACGAGAAACGTGACACGAAAGCCATCCATTGACAAAAAAAGTTTATTTATAGTCACTTATGCCTTCGAAAGCCTTATTACTCGCTTTAAATGCTTTTATAGTCTCAATATTGATTTTAAGTTGAATTCGCTTACATTTTTTATTAAAACAGATTATAATTGAATGGTTGTTTCGGAAAACGTGAAGCGAAATCCTTCCAATGAGAAGAAAAGTTCATTTATTGCGACTCGTGCCTTCGAAAGCGTTACTACCGGCTTTAAATGGATTTATAATTCCATTATTGATTTTAAGTTGAATTTTCTTATAATTTTGGTTAAAACAGAATATAATTGAATGTTTGCCTCGAGAAACGTAATGCGAAAGCCATCCATTGACAACAAAAGTTTATTTATAGTCACTCATGCCTTCGGAAGCCTTATTACTCGCTTTAAATACTTTTATAGTCTCATTTATTGATTTCAAGTTGAATATTCTTACACTTTTGGTTAAAACAGATTATAATTGAATGTTTGCCTCGGGAAACGTGAAGCGACAGCCATCTTTAGACAAGAAAAGTTTATTTATAGCCACTTATACCTTCGAAAGCCTTATTGCCCGCTTTAAATGGTTTTATAGTCTCATTATTGATTTTAAGTTGAATTTTCTTACATTTTTTGTTAAAACAGATTATAATTGGATGTTTGCCTCAGAAAATGTGAAGCGAAAGCCATCCATTGCCAAGAAAAGTTCATTTATTGTCAACCATGCCTTCGAAAGCATTATTACTGGCTTTAAATGGATTTATAATCTCATTATTGATTTTAAGTTGAATTTTGTTATAATTTTGGTTAAAACAAAATATAATTGACTGTTTGCCACGAGAAACGTGACGCGAAAGCCATCCATTGACAAGAAAAGTTTATTTATAGTCACTTATGCCTTCGAAAGCCTTATTACTAGCTTTAAATGCTTTTATAGTCTGAATATTTATTTTAAGTTGAATTCGTTTACATTTTTGGTTAAAACAGATTATAATTGCATGGTTGTTTCGGAAAAGGTGAAGCGAAATCCTTCCATTAAGAAGAAAAGTTCATTTCTTGTGACTCGTGCCTTCGAAAGCGTTACTACTGGCTTTAAATGGATTTATAATCTCATTATTGATTTTAAGTTGAATTTTCTTATAATTTTGGTGAATACAGAATATAATTGAATGTTGCCTCGAGAAACGTGACGCGAAAGCCATCCATTGACAACAAAAGTTTATTTATAGTCACTTATACCTTCGAAAGCCTTATTACTCGCTTTAACTACTTTTATAGTCTCATTATTGATTTTAAGTTGAATTTTCTTACATTTTTCATTAAAACAGATTATAATTGAATGTTTGCCTCAAAAAACATGAAGCGAAACCCATCCATTGAGAAGAAAAGTTCATTTATTGTCACTCCTGCCGTCGAAAGCGTTATTACTGGCTGTAAATGGATTTATAATCTCATTATTGATTTTAAGTTGAATTTTCTTATAATTTTGGTTAACCCAGAATATAATTGAATGTTTGCCTCGAGAAACGTGACGCGAAAGCCATCCATTGACAACGAAAGTTTATTTATAGTCACTCATGCCTTCGGAAGCCTTATTACTCACTTTAAATACTTTTATAGTCTCATTTATTGATTTTAAGTTGAATATTCTTACATTTTTGGTTAAAATAGATTATAATTGAATGTTTGCCTCGGGAAACGTGATGCGAAAGCCATCCATTGACAAGAAAAGTTTATTTATAGTCACTTATACCTTCGAAAGCCTTATTACTCGCTTTAAATGCTTTTATAGTCTCAATATTGATTTTAAGTTGAATTTGCTTACATTTTTGGATAAAACAGATTATAATTGCATGGTTGTTTCCGAAAAAGTGAAGCGAAATCCTTCCATTGAGAAGAAAAGTTCATTTATTGTGACTCGTGCCTTCGAAAGCGTTACTACTGGCTTTAAATGGATTTATAATCTCATTATTGATTTTAAGTTGAATTTTCTTATAATTTTGGTGAATACAGAATATAATTAAATGTTTGCCTCAAGAAACGTGACGCGAAAGCCATCCATTGACAAGAAAAGTTTATTTATAGTCACTTATGCCTTCGAAAGCCTTATTACTCGCTTTAAATGCTTTTATAGTCTCAATATTGATTTTAAGTTGAATTATCTTATATTTTTGGTTAAAACAGATTATAATTGAATGGTTGTTTTGGAAAACGTGAAGCGAGATCCTTCCATTGAGTGGAAAAGTTCATTTATTGTGACTCGTGCCTTCGAAAGCGTTACTACTGGCTTTAAATGGATTTATAATCCCATTATTGATTTTAAGTTGAATTTTCTTATAATTTTGATGAAAACGGAATATAATTGAATGTATGCCTCGAGAAACGTGACACGAAAGCCATCCATTGACAAGAAAAGTTTATTTATAGTCACTCATGCCTTCGAAAGCCTTATTACTTGCTTTAAATACTTTTATAGTCTTATTATTGATTTTAAGTAAAATATTCTTACATTTTTGGTTAACAAAGATTATAACTGAATGTTTGCCTCGGGAAACATGAAGCGAAAGCCATTTATTGACAAGAAAAGTTCATTTATAGTCACTCATTCCTTCGAAAACGTTATTATTGATTTTAAATGGATTTATAATCTCATTATTGATTTTAAGTTGAATTTTCTTATAATTTTGGTTAAAACAGAATATAATTGAATGTTTGCCTTGAGAAACGTGATGCGAAATCCATCCATTGACAACAAAAGCTTATTTATAGTCACTCATGCCTTCGGAAGCCTTATTACTCGCTTTCAATGCTTTTATAGTCTCAATATTGATTTTAAGTTGAATTTTCTTACATTTTTCATTAAAACATATTATAATTGAATGTTTTCCTCAAAAAACATGAAGCGAAAGTCATCCATTAAGAAGAAAAGTTCATTTATTGTCACTCATGCCTTCAAAAGCGTTATTACTGGCTTTAAATGGATTTATAATCTCATTATAGATTTTAAGTTGAATTTTCTTATATTTTTTGTTAAAACAGATTATAATTGGATGTTTGCTACAGAAAACGCGAAGCGAAAGCCATCCATTGCCAAGAAAAGTTCATTTATTGTCAACCATGCCTTCGAAAGCATTATTACTGACTTTAAATGGATTTATAATCTCATTATTGATTTTAAGTTGAATTTTCTTACAATTTTGGTTAAAACAAAATATAATTGACTGTTTGCCACAAGAAACGTGACGCGAAAGCCATCCATTGACAAGAAAAGTTTATTTATAGTCACTTATGCCTTCGAAAGCCTTATTACTCGCTTTAAATGCTTTTATAGTCTCAATATTGATTTTAAGTTGAATTTTCTTACATTTTTCATTAAAACAGATTATAATTGAATGTTTTCCTCAAAAAACATGAAGCGAAAGTCATCCATTGAGAAGAAAAGTTCATTTATAGTCACTCATACCCTCGGAAGCCTTATTGCCTACTTTAAATGGTTTTATAGTCTCATTATCGATTTTAAGTTGAATTTTCTTACATTTTTTGTTAAAACAGATTATAATCGGATGTTTGCCTCAGAAAACGCGAGGCGAAAGCCATCCATTGCCAAGAAAAGTTCATTTATTGTCGACCATGCCTTCGAAAGCATTATTACTAGCTTTAAATGGATTTATAATCTCATTATTGATTTTAAGTTGAATTTTCTTACAATTTTGGTTAAAACAAAATATAATTGACTGTTTGCCACGAGAAACGTGACACGAAAGCCATCCATTGACAAAAAAAGTTTATTTATAGTCACTTATGCCTTCGAAAGCCTTATTACTCGCTTTAAATGCTTTTATAGTCTCAATATTGATTTTAAGTTGAATTCGCTTACATTTTTTATTAAAACAGATTATAATTGAATGGTTGTTTCGGAAAACGTGAAGCGAAATCCTTCCAATGAGAAGAAAAGTTCATTTATTGCGACTCGTGCCTTCGAAAGCGTTACTACCGGCTTTAAATGGATTTATAATTCCATTATTGATTTTAAGTTGAATTTTCTTATAATTTTGGTTAAAACAGAATATAATTGAATGTTTGCCTCGAGAAACGTAATGCGAAAGCCATCCATTGACAACAAAAGTTTATTTATAGTCACTCATGCCTTCGGAAGCCTTATTACTCGCTTTAAATACTTTTATAGTCTCATTTATTGATTTCAAGTTGAATATTCTTACATTTTTGGTTAAAACAGATTATAATTGAATGTTTGCCTCGGGAAACGTGAAGCGACAACCATCTTTAGTCAAGAAAAGTTTATTTATAGCGACTTATACCTTCGGAAGCCTTATTGCCCGCTTTAAATGGTTTTATAGTCTCATTATTGATTTTAAGTTGAATTTTCTTACATTTTTTGTTAAAACAGATTATAATTGGATGTTTGCCTCAGAAAATGTGAAGCGAAAGCCATCCATTGCCAAGAAAAGTTCATTTATTGTCAACCATGCCTTTGAAAGCATTATTACTGGTTTTAAATGGATTTATAATCTCATTATTGATTTTAAGTTGAATTTTCTTACAATTTTGGTTAAAACAAAATATAATTGACTGTTTGCCACGAGAAACGTGACACGAAAGCCATCCATTGACAAGAAAAGTTTATTTATAGTCACTTATGCCTTCGAAAGCCTTATTACTCGCTTTAAATGCTTTTATAGTCTGAATATTTATTTTAAGTTGAATTCGTTTACATTTTTGGTTAAAACAGATTATAATTGCATGGTTGTTTCAGAAAAGGTGAAGTGAAATCCTTCCATTAAGAAGAAAAGTTCATTTATTGTGACTCGTGCCTTCGAAAGCGTTACTACTGGCTTTAAATGGATTTATAATCTCATTATTGATTTTAAGTTGAATTTTCTTATAATTTTGGTGAAAACGGAATATAATTGAATGTTTGCCTTGAGAAACGTGACACGAAAGCCATCCATTGACAAGAAAAGTTTATTTATAGTCACTCATGCCTTCGAAAGCCTTATTACTTGCTTTAAATACTTTTATAGTCTTATTATTGATTTTAAGTAAAATATTCTTACATTTTTGGTTAACAAAGATTATAATTGAATGTTTGCCTAGGGAAACATGAAGCGAAAGCCATTTATTGACAAGAAAAGTTCATTTATAGTCACTCATTCCTTCGAAAACGTTATTATTGATGTTAAATGGATTTATAATCTCATTATTGATTTTAAGTTGAATTTTCTTATAATTTTGGTTAAAACAGAATATAATTGAATGTTTGCCTTGAGAAACGTGATGCGAAATCCATCCATTGACAACAAAAGCTTATTTATAGTCACTCATGCCTTCGAAAGCCTTATTACTCGCTTTAAATGCTTTTATAGTCTCAATATTGATTTTAAATTGAATTTTCTTACATTTTTCATTAAAACAGATTATAATTGAATGTTTTCCTCAAAAAACATGAAGCGAAAGTCATCCATTAAGAAGAAAAGTTCATTTATTGTCACTCATGCCTTCAAAAGCGTTATTACTGGCTTTAAATGGATTTATAATCTCATTATAGATTTTAAGTTGAATTTTCTTATATTTTTTGTTAAAACAGATTATAATTGGTTGTTTGCCACAGAAAACGCGAAGCGCAAGCCATCCATTGCCAAGAAATGTTCATTTATTGTCAACCATGCCTTCGAAAGCATTATTACTGACTTTAAATTGATTTATAATCTCATTATTGATTTTAAGTTGAATTTTCTTACAATTTTGGTTAAAACAAAATATAATTGACTGTTTGCCACAAGAAACGTGACGCGAAAGCCATCCATTGAGAAGAAAAGTTTATTTATAGTCACTTATGCCTTCGAAAGCCTTATTACTCGCTTTAAATGCTTTTATAGTCTCAATATTGATTTTAAGTTGAATTCGCTTACATTTTTTATTAAAACAGATTATAATTGAATGGTTGTTTCGGAAAACGTGAAGCGAAATCCTTCCAATGAGAAGAAAAGTTCATTTATTGCGACTCGTGCCTTCGAAAGCGTTACTACCGGCTTTAAATGGATTTATAATTCCATTATTGATTTTAAGTTGAATTTTCTTATAATTTTCTGTTAAAACAGAATATAATTGAATGTTTGCCTCGAGAAACGTAATGCGAAAGCCATCCATTGACAACAAAAGTTTATTTATAGTCACTCATGCCTTCGGAAGCCTTATTACTCGCTTTAAATACTTTTATAGTCTCATTTATTGATTTCAAGTTGAATATTCTTACATTTTTGGTTAAAACAGATTATAATTGAATGTTTGCCTCGGGAAACGTGAAGCGACAGCCATCTTTAGTCAAGAAAAGTTTATTTATAGCGACTTATACCTTCGGAAGCCTTATTGCCCGCTTTAAATGGTTTTATAGTCTCATTATTGATTTTAAGTTGAATTTTCTTACATTTTTTGTTAAAACAGATTATAATTGGATGTTTGCCTCAGAAAATGTGAAGCGAAAGCCATCCATTGCCAAGAAAAGTTCATTTATTGTCAACCATGCCTTCGAAAGCATTATTACTGGTTTTAAATGGATTTATAATCTCATTATTGATTTTAAGTTGAATTTTCTTACAATTTTGGTTAAAACAAAATATAATTGACTGTTTGCCACGAGAAACGTGACACGAAAGCCATCCATTGACAAGAAAAGTTTATTTATAGTCACTTATGCCTTCGAAAGCCTTATTACTCGCTTTAAATGCTTTTATAGTCTGAATATTTATTTTAAGTTGAATTCGTTTACATTTTTGGTTAAAACAGATTATAATTGCATGGTTGTTTCGGAAAAGGTGAAGCGAAATCCTTCCATTAAGAAGAAAAGTTCATTTATTGTGACTCGTGCCTTCGAAAGCGTTACTACTGGCTTTAAATGGATTTATAATCTCATTATTGATTTTAAGTTGAATTTTCTTATAATTTTGGTGAAAACGGAATATAATTGAATGTTTGCCTTGAGAAACGTGACACGAAAGCCATCCATTGACAAGAAAAGTTTATTTATAGTCACTCATGCCTTCGAAAGCCTTATTACTTGCTTTAAATACTTTTATAGTCTTATTATTGATTTTAAGTAAAATATTCTTACATTTTTGGTTAACAAAGATTATAATTGAATGTTTGCCTAGGGAAACATGAAGCGAAAGCCATTTATTGACAAGAAAAGTTCATTTATAGTCACTCATTCCTTCGAAAACGTTATTATTGATTTTAAATGGATTTATAATCTCATTATTGATTTTAAGTTGAATTTTCTTATAATTTTGGTTAAAACAGAATATAATTGAATGTTTGCCTTGAGAAACGTGATGCGAAATCCATCCATTGACAACAAAAGCTTATTTATAGTCACTCATGCCTTCGGAAGCCTTATTACTCGCTTTAAATGCTTTTATAGTCTCAATATTGATTTTAAATTGAATTTTCTTACATTTTTCATTAAAACAGATTATAATTGAATGTTTTGCTCAAAAAACATGAAGCGAAAGTCATCCATTAAGAAGAAAAGTTCATTTATTGTCACTCATGCCTTCAAATGCGTTATTACTGGCTTTAAATGGATTTATAATCTCATTATAGATTTTAAGTTGAATTTTCTTATATTTTTTGTTAAAACAGATTATAATTGGTTGTTTGCCACAGAAAACGCGAAGCGCAAGCCATCCATTGCCAAGAAATGTTCATTTATTGTCAACCATGCCTTCGAAAGCATTATTACTGACTTTAAATTGATTTATAATCTCATTATTGATTTTAAGTTGAATTTTCTCACAATTTTGGTTAAAACAAAATATAATTGACTGTTTGCCACAAGAAACGTGACGCGAAAGCCATCCATTGAGAAGAAAAGTTTATTTATAGTCACTTATGCCTTCGAAAGCCTTATTACTCGCTTTAAATGCTTTTATAGTCTCAATATTGATTTTAAGTTGAATTTTCTTACATTTTTCATTAAAACATATTATAATTGAATGTTTTCCTCAAAAAACATGAAGCGAAAGTCATCCATTGAGAAGAAAAGTTCATTTATAGTCACTCATACCTTCGGAAGCCCTATTGCCGACTTTAAATGGTTTTATAGTCTCAATATTGATTTTAAGTTGAATTTTCTTACATTTTTCGTTAACAAAGATTATAATTGAATGTTTGCCTCGGGAAACATGAAGCGAAAGCCATTTATTGACAAGAAAAGTTCAGTTATAGTCACTTATTCCTTTGAAAACGTTATTATTGGTTTTAAATGGATTTATAATCTCATTATTGATTTTAAGTTGGATTTTCTTATAATTTTGGTGAAAACAGAATATAATTGAATGTTTGCCTCGAGAAACGTGACACGAAAGCCATCCATTGACAAGAAAGTTTATTTATAGTCACTCATGCCTTCGAAAGCCTTATTACTCGCTTTAAATGCTTTTATAGTCTCAAAATTGATTTTAAGTTGAATTTTCTTACATTTTTCATTAAAACAGATTATAATTGAATGTTTGCCTCAAAAAACATGAAGCGAAACCCATCCATTGAGAAGAAAAGTTCATTTATTGTCACTCCTGCCTTCGAAAGCGTTATTACTAGCTATAAATGGATTTATAATCTCATTATTGATTTTAAGTTGAATTTTCTTATAGTTTTGGTTAAAACAGAATGTAATTGAATGTTTGCCTCGAGAAACGTGACGCAAAAGCCATCCATTGACAACAAAAGTTTATTTGTAGTCACTCATGCCTTCAGAAGCCTTATTACTCGCTTTAAATACTTTTATATTCTCATTTATTGATTTTAAGTTGAATATTCTTACATTTTAGGTTAAAACAGATTATAATGGAATGTGTTGCCTCGGAAAACGTGAAGCGAAAGCCATCTATTGACAAGAAATATTTATTTATTGTTCCTCATGCCTTCGAAAGCGTTATTACTCGCTTTAAATGGTTTTATATACTCATTATTGATTTTAAGTTGGGTTTTCTTATATTTTTTGTAAAACATAATATAATTGAATGTTTGCCTTAGGAAACGTGAAGCAAAAGCCATCCATCGACAAGAAAAGTTTATTTATAGTCACTCATACCTTCGGAAGCCTTATTGCCCGCTCTAAATGGTTTTATAGTCTCATTATTGATTTTAAGTTGAATTTTCTTACATTTTTTGTTAAAACAGATTATAATTGGATGTTTGCCTCAGAAAACGCGAAGCGAAAGCCATCCATTGCCAAGAAAAGTTCATTTATTGTCGACCATGCCTTCGAAAGCATTATTACTGCCTTTAAATGGATTTATAATCTCATTATTGATTTTAAGTTGAATTTTCTTACATTTTTTGTTAAAACAGATTATAATCGGATGTTTGCCTCAGAAAACGCGAGGCGAAAGCCATCCATTGCCAAGAAAAGTTCATTTATTGTCGACCATGCCTTCGAAAGCATTATTACTGGCTTTAAATGGATTTATAATCTCATTATTGATTTTAAGTTGAATTTTCTTACAATTTTGGTTAAACCAAAATATAATTGACTGTTTGGCACGAGAAACGTGACACGAAAGCCATCCATTGACAAGAAAAGTTTATTTATAGTCACTTATGCCTTCGAAAGCCTTATTACTCGCTTTAAATGCTTTTATAGTCTCAATATTGATTTTAAGTTGAATTCGCTTACATTTTTCATTAAAACAGATTATAATTGAATGGTTGTTTCGGAAAACGTGAAGCGAAATCCTTCCAATGAGAAGAAAAGTTCATTTATTGCGACTCGTGCCTTCGAAAGCGTTACTACCGGCTTTAAATGGATTTATAATCCCATTATTGATTTTAAGTTGAATTTTCTTATAATTTTGGTTAAAACAGAATATAATTGAATGTTTGCCTCGAGAAACGTGATGCGAAAGCCATCCATTGACAACAAAAGTTTATTTATAATCACTCATGCCTTCAGAAGCCTTATTACTCGCTTTAAATACTTTTATAGTCTCATTTATTGATTTCAAGTTGAATATTCTTAGATTTTTAGTTAAAACAGATTATAATTGAATGTTTGCCTCGGGAAACGTGAAGCGACAGCCATCTTTAGTCAAGAAAAGTTTATTTATAGCGACTTATACCTTCGGAAGCCTTATTGCCCGCTTTAAATGGTTTTATAGTCTCATTATTGATTTTAAGTTGAATTTTCTTACATTTTTTGTTCAAACAGATTATAATTGGATGTTTGCCTCAGAAAATGTGAAGCGAAAGCCATCCATTGCCAAGAAAAGTTCATTTATTGTCAACCATGCCTTCGAAAGCATTATTACTGGCTTTAAATGGATTTATAATCTCATTATTGATTTTAAGTTGAATTTTGTTATAATTTTGGTTAAAACAAAATATAATTGACTGTTTGCCACGAGAAACGTGACGCGAAAGCCATCCATTGACAAGAAAAGTTTATTTATAGTCACTTATGCCTTCGAAAGCCTTATTACTCGCTTTAAATGCTTTTATAGTCTCAATATTTATTTTAAGTTGAATTCGTTTACATTTTTGGTTAAAACAGATTATAATTGCATGGTTGTTTCGGAAAAGGTGAAGCGAAATCCTTCCATTAAGAAAAAAAGTTCGTTTATTGTGACTCGTGCCTTCGAAAGCGTTACTACTGGCTTTAAATGGATTTATAATCTCATTATTGATTTTAAGTTGAATTTTCTTATAATTTTGGTGAAAACGGAATATAATTGAATGTTTGCCTTGAGAAACGTGACACGAAAGCCATCCATTGACAAGAAAAGTTTATTTATAGTCACTCATGCCTTCGAAAGCCTTATTACTTGCTTTAAATACTTTTATAGTCTTATTATTGATTTTAAGTAAAATATTCTTACATTTTTGGTTAACAAAGATTATAATTGAATGTTTGCCTCGGGAAACATGAAGCGAAAGCCATTTATTGACAAGAAAAGTTCATTTATAGTCACTCATTCCTTCGAAAACGTTATTATTGATTTTAAATGGATTTATAATCTCATTATTGATTTTAAGTTGAATTTTCTTATAATTTTGGTTAAAACAGAATATAATTGAATGTTTGCCTTGAGAAACATGATGCGAAATCCATCCATTGACAACAAAAGCTTATTTATAGTCACTCATGCCTTCGGAAGCCTTATTACTCGCTTTAAATGCTTTTATAGTCTCAATATTGATTTTAAGTTGAATTTTCTTATATTTTTCATTAAAAAAGATTATAATTGAATGTTTTCCTCAAAAAACATGAAGCGAAAGTCATCAATTAAGAAGAAAAGTTCATTTATTGTCACTCATGCCTTCAAAAGCGTTATTACTGGCTTTAAATGGATTTATAATCTCATTATAGATTTTAAGTTGAATTTTCTTATATTTTTTGTTAAAACAGATTATAATTGGATGTTTGCCACAGAAAACGCGAAGCGAAAGCCATCCATTGCCAAGAAAAGTTCATTTATTGTCAACCATGCCTTCGAAAGCATTATTACTGACTTTAAATGGATTTATAATCTCATTATTGATTTTAAGTTGAATTTTCTTACAATTTTGGTTAAAACAAAATATAATTGATTGTTTGCCACAAGAAACGTGACGCGAAAACCATCCATTGACAAGAAAAGTTTATTTATAGTCACTTATGCCTTCGAAAGCCTTATTACTCGCTTTAAATGCTTTTATAGTCTCAATATTGATTTTAAGTTGAATTTTCTTACATTTTTCATTAAAACAGATTATAATTGAATGTTTTCCTCAAAAAACATGAAGCGAAAGTCATCCATTGAGAAGAAAAGTTCATTTATAGTCACTCATACCTTCGGAAGCCTTATTGCCGACTTTAAATGGTTTTATAGTCTCATTATCGATTTTAAGTTGAATTTTCTTACATTTTTTGTTAAAACAGATTATAATTCAATGTTTGCCTCAAAAAACATGAAGCGATACCCATCCATTGAGAAGAAAAGTTCATTTATTGTCACTCCTGCCTTCGAAAGCGTTATTACTGGCTGTAAATGGATTTATAATCTCATTATTGATTTTAAGTTGAATTTTCTTATAATTTTGGTTAAAACAGAATATAATTGAATGTTTGCCTTGAGAAACGTGATGCGAAAGCCATCCATTGACAACAAAAGTTTATTTATAGTCACTCATGCCTTCGGAAGCCTTATTACTCGCTTTAAATACTTTTATAGTCTTATTTATTGATTGTAAGTTGAATATTCTTACATTTTTTGTTAAAACAGATTATAATTGAATGTTTGCCTCGGGAAACGTGAAGCGACAGCCATCTTTAGACAAGAAAAGTTTATTTATTGTCACTCATGCCTTCGAAAGCGTTATTACTCGCTTTAAATGGTTTTATATTCTCATTATTGATTTTAAGTTGAGTTTTCTTATATTTTTGGTAAAACAGAATATAATTGAATGTTTGCCTCAGGAAACATGAAGCGAAAGCCATCCATCGACAAGAAAAGTTCATTTATAGCCACTCATACCTTCGGAAGCCTTGTTGCCCGCTTTAAATGGTTTTATAGTCTCATTATTGATTTTAAGTTGAATTTTTTTACATTTTTTGTTAAAACAGATTATAATTGGATGTTTGCCTCAGAAAATGTGAAGCGAAAGCCTTCCATTGCCAGGAAAAGTTCATTTATTGTCAACCATGCCTTCGAAAGCATTATTACTGGCTTTAAATGGATTTATAATCTCATTATTGATTTTAAGTTGAATTTTGTTATAATTTTGGTTAAAACAAAATATAATTGACTGTTTGCCACGAGAAACGTGACGTGAAAGCCATCCATTGACAAGAAAAGTTTATTTATAGTCACTTATGCCTTCGAAAGCCTTATTACTCGCTTTAAATGCTTTTATATTCTCAATATTTATTTTAAGTTGAATTCGTTTACATTTTTGGTTAAAACAGATTATAATTGCATGGTTGTTTCGGAAAAGGTGAAGCGAAATCCTTCCATTAAGAAGAAAAGTTCATTTATTGTGACTCGTGCCTTCGAAAGCGTTACTACTGGCTTTAAATGGATTTATAGTCTCATTATTGATTTTAAGTTGAATTTTCTTATAATTTTGGTGAATACAAAATATAATTGAATGTTGCCTCAAGAAACGTGACGCGAAAGCCATCCATTGACAAGAAAAGTTTATTTATAGTCACTTATACCTTCGAAAGCCTTATTACTCGCTTTTAAATACTTTTATAGTCTCATTATTGATTTTAAGTTGAATTTTCTTACATTTTTCATTAAAACAGATTATAATTGAATGTTTGCCTCAAAAAACATGAAGCGATACCCATCCATTGAGAAGAAAAGTTCATTTATTGTCACTCCTGCCTTCGAAAGCGTTATTACTGGCTGTAAATGGATTTATAATCTCATTATTGATTTTAAGTTGAATTTTCTTATAATTTTGGTTAAAACAGAATATAATTGAATGTTTGCCTCGAGAAACGTGATGCGAAAGCCATCCATTGACAACAAAAGTTTATTTATAGTCACTCATGCCTTCGGAAGCCTTATTACTCGCTTTAAATACTTTTATAGTCTTATTTATTGATTTTAAGTTGAATATTCTTACATTTTTGGTTAAAACAGATTATAATTGAATGTTTACCTCGGGAAACGTGAAGCGACAGCCATCTTTAGACAAGAAAAGTTGATTTATTGTCACTCATGCCTTCGAAAGCGTTATTACTCGCTTTAAATGGTTTTATATTCTCATTATTGATTTTAAGTTGAGTTTTCTTATATTTTTGGTAAAACAGAATATAATTGATTGTTGGCCTCAGGAAACATGAAGCGAAAGCCATCCATCGACAAGAAAAGTTTATTTATAGCCACTCATACCTTCGGAAACCTTGTTGCCCGCTTTAAATGGTTTTATAGTCTCATTATTGATTTTAAGTTGAATTTTCTTACATTTTTTGTTAAAACAGATTATAATTGGATGTTTGCCTCAGAAAATGTGCAGCGAAAGCCATCCATTGCCAAGAAAAGTTCATTTATTGTCAACCATGCCTTCGAAAGCATTATTACTGGCTTTAAATGGATTTATAATCTCATTATTGATTTTAGGTTGAATTTTGTTATAATTTTGGTTAAAACAAAATATAATTGACTGTTTGCCACGAGAAACGTGACGCGAAAGCCATCCATTGACAAGAAAAGTTTATTTATAGTCACTTATGCCTTCGAAAGCCTTATTACTCGCTTTAAATGCTTTTATAGTCTCAATATTGATTTTAAGTTGAATTCGCTTACTTTTTTGGTTAAAACAGATTATAATTGCATGGTTGTTTCGGAAAAGGTGAAGCGAAATCCTTCCATTAAGAAGAAAAGTTCATTTATTGCGACTCGTGCCTTCGAAAGCGTTACTACTGGCTTTAAATGGATTCATAATCTCATTATTGATTTTAAGTTGAATTTTCTTATAATTTTGGTAAATACAGAATATAATTGAATGTTTGCCTCGAGAAACGTGACGCGAAAGCCATCCATTGACAAGAAAAGTTTATTTATAATCACTTATACCTTCGAAAGCCTTATTACTCGCTTTAAATACTTTTATAGTCTCATTATTGATTTTAAGTTGAATATTCTTACATTTTTGGTTAACAAAGATTATAATTGAATGTTTGCCTCGGGAAACATGAAGCGAAGCCATTTATTGAAAAGAAAAGTTCATTTATAGTCACTCATTCCTTTGAAAATGTTATTATTGGTTTTAAATGGATTTATAATCTCATTATTGATTTTAAGTTGAATTTTCTTATAATTTTGGTGAAAACAGAATATAATTGAATGTTTGCCTTGAGAAACGTGATGCGAAATCCATCCATTGACAACAAAAGCTTATTTATAGTCACTCATGCCTTCGGAAGCCTTATTACTCGCTTTAAATGCTTTTATAGTCTCAATATTGATTTTAAGTTGAATTTTCTTACATTTTTCATTAAAACAGATTATAATTGAATGTTTTCCTCAAAAAACATGAAGCGAAAGCCATCCATTGAGAAGAAAAGTTTATTTATTGTCACTCATGCCTTCCAAAGCGTTATTACTGGCTTTAAATGGATTTATAATCTCATTATTGATTTTAAGTTGAATTTTCTTATAATTTTGGTTAAAATAGAATATAATTTAATGTTTGCCAAGAGAAACGTGACGCGAAAGCCATCCCTTGACAACAAAAGTTTATTTATAGTCACTCATGCCTTCAGAAGCCTTATTACTCGCTTTAAATACTTTTATAGTCTCATTATTGATTTTAAGTTGAATATTCTTACATTTTTGGTTAACAAAGATTATAATTGATTGTTTGCCTCGGGAAACATGAAGCGAAGCCATTTATTGAAAAGAAAAGTTCATTTACAGTCACTCATTCCTTTGAAAACGTTATTATTGGTTTTAAATGGATTTATAATCTCATTATTGATTTTAAGTTTAATTTTCTTATAATTTTGGTGAAAACAGAATATAATTGAATGTTTGCCTCGAGAAATGTGACACGAAAGCCATCCATTGACAAGAAAGTTTATTTATAGTCACTCATGCCTTCGAAAGCCTTATTACTCGCTTTAAATACTTTTATTGTCTCAAAATTGATTTTAAGTTGAATTTTCTTATATTTTTCATTAAAACATATTATAATTGAATGTTTGCCTCAAAAAACATGAAGCGAAACCCATCCATTGAGAAGAAAAGTTCATTTATTGTCACTCCTGCCTTCGAAAGCGTTATTACTGGCTTTAAATGGATTTATAATCTCATTATTGATTTTAAGTTGAATTTTCTTGTAATTTTGGTTAAAACAGAATATAATTGAATGTTTGCCTCGAGAAACGTGACGCGAAAGCCATCCATTAAGAACAAAAGTTTTTTTATAGTCACTCATGCCTTCGGAAGCTTTATTACTCGCTTTAAATGCTTTTATAGTCTCAATATTGATTTTAAGTTGAATTTTCTTACATTTTTCATTAAAACAGATTATAATTGAATGTTTTCCTCAAAAAACATGAAGCGAAACCCATCCATTGAGAAGAAAAGCTCATTTATTGTCACTCTTGCCTTCGAAAGCGTTATTACTAGCTGTAAATGGATTTATAATCTCATTATTGATTTTAAGTTGAATTTTCTTATAATTTTGGTTAAAACAGAATATAATTGAATGTTTGCCTCGAGAAACGTGACGCGAAAGCCATCCATTGACAACAAAAGTTTATTTGTAGTCACTCATACCTTCGGAAGCCTTATTACTCGCTTTAAATACTTTTATAGTCTCATTTATTGATTTTAAGTTGAATATTCTTACATTTTAGGTTAAAACAGATTATAATTGAATGTGTTGCCTCGGGAAACGTGAAGCGAAAGCAATCTATTGACAAGAAATGTTTATTTATTGTTCCTCATGCCTTCGAAAGCGTTATTACTCGCTTTAAATGGTTTTATATACTCATTATTGATTTTAAGTTGAGTTTTCTTATATTTTTTGTAAAACATAATATAATTGAATGTTTGCCTCAGGAAACGTGAAGCGAAAGCCATCCATCGACAAGAAAAGTTTATTTATAGTCACTCATACCTTAGAAAGCCTTATTGCCCGCTCTAAATGATTTTATAGTCTCATTATTGATTTTAAGTTGAATTTTCTTACATTTTTTGTTTAAACAGATTATAATTGGATGTTTGTCTCAGAAAACGCGAAGCGAAAGCCATCCATTGCCAAGAAAAGTTCATTTATTGTCAACCATGCCTTCGAAAGCATTATTACTGCCTTTAAATGGATTTATAATCTCATTATTCATTTTAAGTTGAATTTTCTTACAATTTTGGTTAAAACAAAATATAATTGACTGTTTGCCACGAGAAACGTGACGCGAAAGCCATCCATTGACAAGAAAAGTTTATTTATAGTCACTTATGCCTTCGAATGCCTTATTACTCGCTTTAAATGCTTTTATAGTCTCGATATTGATTTTAAGTTGAATTCTCTTACATTTTTGGTTAAAACAGATTATAATTGAATGGTTGTTTCAAAAAACCTGAAGCGAAATCCTTCCATTGAGAAGAAAAGTTCATTTATTGTGACTCGTGCCTTCGAAAGCATTACTACTGGCTTTAAATGGATTTATAATCCCATTATTGATTTTAAGTTGAATTTTCTTATAATTTTGGTGAAAACGGAATATAATTGAATGTTTGCCTCGAGAAACGTGACGTGAAAGCCATCCATTGACAAGAAAAGTTTATTTATAGTCACTCATGCCTTTCAAAGCCTTATTACTCGCTTTAAATACTTTTATAGTCTCATTATTGATTTTAAGTTGAATATTCTTACATTTTTGGTTAACAAAGATTATAATTGAATGTTTGCCTCGGGAAACATGAAGCAAAAGCCATTTATTGACAACAAAAGTTCATTTATAGTCACTCATTCCTTTGAAAACGTTATTATTGGTTTTAAATGGATTTATAATCTCATTATTGATTTTAAGTTGAATTTTCTTATAATTTTGGATAAAACAGAATATAATTGAATGTTTGCCTTGAGAAACGTGATGCAAAATCCATCCATTGACAACAAAAGCTTATTTATAGTCACTCATGCTTTCGGAAGCCTTATTACTCGCTTTAAATGCTTTTATAGTCTCAATATTGATTTTAAGTTGAATTTTCTTGCATTTTTCATTAAAACAGATTATAATTGAATGTTTTCCTCAAAAAACATGAAGCGAAAGCCATCCATTGAGAAGAAAAGTTTATTTATTGTCTCTCATGCCTTCCAAAGCGTTATTACTGGCTTTAAATGGATTTATAATCTCATTATTGATTTTAAGTTGAATTTTCTTTTAATTTTGGTGAAAACAGAATATAATTGAATGTTTGCCTCGAGAAACGTGACACGAAAGCCATCCATTGACAAGAAAGTTTATTTATAGTCACTCATGCCTTCGAAAGCCTTATTACTCGCTTTAAATACTTTTATAGTCCCATTATTGATTTTAAGTTTAATATTCTTACATTTTTGGTTAACAAAGATTATAATTGAATGTTTGCCTCGGGAAACATGAAGCAAAAGCCATTTATTGACAAGAAAAGTTCATTTATAGTCACTCATTCCTTTGAAAGCGTTATTATTGGTTTTAAAAGGATTTATAATCTCATTATTGATTTTAAGTTGAATTTTCTTATAATTTTGGTTAAAACAGAATATAATTGAATGTTTGCCTCGAGAAACGTGACGCGAAAGCCATCCATTAAGAACAAAAGTTTTTTTATAGTCACTCATGCCTTCGGAAGCCTTATTACTCGCTTTAAATGCTTTGATAGTCTCAATATTGATTTTAAGTTGAATTTTCTTACATTTTTCATTAAAACAGATTATAATTGAATGTTTGCCTCAAAAAAAAAAAGCGAAACCCATCCATTGAGAAGAAAAGTTCATTTATTGTCACTCCTGCCTTCGAAAGCGTTATTACTAGCTGTAAATGGATTTATAATCTCATTATTGATTTTAAGTTGAATGTTCTTATAATTTTGGATAAAACAGAATATAATTGAATGTTTGCCTCGAGAAACGTGACGCGAAAGCCATCCATTGACAACAAAAGTTTATTTATAGTCACTCATACCTTCGGAAGCCTTATTACTCGCTTTAAATACTTTTATAGTCTCATTTATTGATTTTAAGTTGTATATTCTTACATTTTTGGTTAAAACAGATTATAATTGAATGTTTGCCTTCGGAAACGTGAAGCGACAGCCATCTTTAGACAAGAAAAGTTGATTTATTGTCACTTATGCCTTCGAAAGCGTTATTACTCGCTTTAAATGGTTTTATATTCTCATTATTGATTTTAAGTTGAGTTTTCTTATATTTTTGGTAAAACAGAATATAATTGAATGTTTGCCTCAGGAAACATGAAGCGAAAGCCATCCATCGACAAGAAAAGTTCATTTATAGCCACTCATACCTTCGGAAGCCTTATTGCCCGCTTTAAATGGTTTTATAGTCTCATTATTGATTTTAAGTTGAGTTTTCTCACATTTTTTGTTAAAACAGATTATAATTGGATGTTTGCCTCAGAAAATGTGAAGCGAAAGCCATCCATTGCCAATAAAAGTTCATTTATTGTCAACCATGCCTTCGAAAGCATTATTACTGGCTTTAAATGGATTTATAATCTCATTATTGATTTTAAGTTGAATTTTGTTATAATTTTGGTTAAAACAAAATATAATTGACTGTTTGCCACGAGAAACGTGACGCGAAAGCCATCCATTAAGAACAAAAGTTTTTTTATAGTCACTCATGCCTTCGGAAGCCTTATTACTCGCTTTAAATGCTTTTATAGTCTCAATATTGATTTTAAGTTGAATTTTCTTACATTTTTCGTTAACAAAGATTATAATTGAATGTTTGCCTCGGGAAACATGAAGCGAAAGCCATTTATTGACAAGAAAAGTTCAGTTATAGTCACTTATTCCTTTGAAAACGTTATTATTGGTTTTAAATGGATTTATAATCTCATTATTGATTTTAAGTTGGATTTTCTTATAATTTTGGTGAAAACAGAATATAATTGAATGTTTGCCTCGAGAAACGTGACACGAAAGCCATCCATTGACAAGAAAGTTTATTTATAGTCACTCATGCCTTCGAAAGCCTTATTACTCGCTTTAAATGCTTTTATAGTCTCAAAATTGATTTTAAGTTGAATTTTCTTACATTTTTCATTAAAACAAATTATAATTGAATGTTTGCCTCAAAAAACATGAAGCGAAACCCATCCATTGAGAAGAAAAGTTCATTTATTGTCACTCCTGCCTTCGAAAGCGTTATTACTAGCTATAAATGGATTTATAATCTCATTATTGATTTTAAGTTGAATTTTCTTATAGTTTTGGTTAAAACAGAATGTAATTGAATGTTTGCCTCGAGAAACGTGACGCAAAAGCCATCCATTGACAACAAAAGTTTATTTGTAGTCACTCATGCCTTCAGAAGCCTTATTACTCGCTTTAAATACTTTTATATTCTCATTTATTGATTTTAAGTTGAATATTCTTACATTTTAGGTTAAAACAGATTATAATGGAATGTGTTGCCTCGAAAAACGTGAAGCGAAAGCCATCTATTGACAAGAAATGTTTATTTATTGTTCCTCATGCCTTCGAAAGCGTTATTACTCGCTTTAAATGGTTTTATATACTCATTATTGATTTTAAGTTGGGTTTTCTTATATTTTTTGTAAAACATAATATAATTGAATGTTTGCCTTAGGAAACGTGAAGCAAAAGCCATCCATCGACAAGAAAAGTTTATTTATAGTCACTCATACCTTCGGAAGCCTTATTGCCCGCTCTAAATGGTTTTATAGTCTCATTATTGATTTTAAGTTGAATTTTCTTACATTTTTTGTTAAAACAGATTATAATTGGATGTTTGCCTCAGAAAACGCGAAGCGAAAGCCATCCATTGCCAAGAAAAGTTCATTTATTGTCGACCATGCCTTCGAAAGCATTATTACTGCCTTTAAATGGATTTATAATCTCATTATTGATTTTAAGTTCAATTTTCTTACATTTTTTGTTAAAACAGATTATAATCGGATGTTTGCCTCAGAAAACGCGAGGCGAAAGCCATCCATTGCCAAGAAAAGTTCATTTATTGTCGACCATGCCTTCGAAAGCATTATTACTGGCTTTAAATGGATTTATAATCTCATTATTGTTTTTAAGTTGAATTTTCTTACAATTTAGGTTAAAACAAAATATAATTGACTTTTTGCCATGAGAAACGTGGCGCGAAAGCCATTTATTGACAAGAAAAGTTTATTTATAGTCACTTATGCCTTCGAATGCCTTATTACTCGCTTTAAATGCTTTTATAGTCTCGATATTGATTTTAAGTTGAATTCGCTTACATTTTTGGTTAAAACAGATTATAATTGAATGGTTGTTTCGGAAAATGTGAAGCGAAATCCTTCCATTGAGAGGGAAAATTCATTTATTGTGACTCGTGCCTTCGAAAGCGTTACTACTGGCTTTAAATGGATTTATAATCCCATTATTGATTTTAAGTTGAATTTTCTTATAATTTTGGTGAAAACGGAATATA
Organism: Theobroma cacao; assembly: GCF_053813885.1. NCBI lineage: Eukaryota > Viridiplantae > Streptophyta > Magnoliopsida > Malvales > Malvaceae > Theobroma > Theobroma cacao. Next base: position 29,586,489 of record NC_142647.1, read on the forward strand.
ATTGAATGTTTGCCTCGAGAAACGTGACGCGAAAGCCATCCATTGACAAGAAAAGTTTATTTATAGTCACTCATGCCTTCGAAAGCCTTATTACTCGCTTTAAATACTTTTATAGTCTCATTATTGATTTTAAGTTGAATATTCTTACATTTTTGGTTAACAAAGATTATAATTGAATGTTTGCCTCGGGAAACATGAAGCAAAAGCCATTTATTGACAAGAAAAGTTCATTTATAGTCACTCATTCCTTTGAAATCGTTATTATTGGTTTTAAATGGATTTATAATCTCATTATTGATTTTAAGTTGAATTTTCTTATAATTTTAGTTAAAACAGAATATAATTTAATGTTTACCTTGAGAAACGTGATGCGAAAGCCATCCCTTGACAACAAAAGTTTATTTATAGTCACTCATGCCTTCAGAAGCCTTATTACTCGCTTTAAATACTTTTATAGTCTCATTATTGATTTTAAGTTGAATATTCTTACATTTTTGGTTAACAAAGATTATAATTGATTGTTTGCCTCGGGAAACATGAAGCGAAGCCATTTATTGAAAAGAAAAGTTCATTTACAGTCACTCATTCCTTTGAAAACGTTATTATTGGTTTTAAATGGATTTATAATCTCATTATTGATTTTAAGTTGAATTTTCTTATAATTTTGGTGAAAACAGAATATAATTGAATGTTTGCCTCGAGAAATGTGACACGAAAGCCATCCATTGACAAGAAAGTTTATTTATAGTCACTCATGCCTTCGAAAGCCTTATTACTCGCTTTAAATACTTTTATTGTCTCAAAATTGATTTTAAGTTGAATTTTCTTAGATTTTTCATTAAAACATATTATAATTGAATGTTTGCCTCAAAAAACATGAAGCGAAACCCATCCATTGAGAAGAAAAGTTCATTTATTGTCACTCCTACCTTCGAAAGCGTTATTACTGGCTTTAAATGGATTTATAATCTCATTATTGATTTTAAGTTGAATTTTCTTATAATTTTGGTTAAAACAGAATATAATTGAATGTTTGCCTCAAAAAACATGAAGCGAAACCCATCCATTGAGAAGAAAAGTTCATTTATTGTCACTCCTGCCTTCGAAAGCGTTATTACTGGCTTTAAATGGATTTATAATCTCATTATTGATTTTAAGTTGAATTTTCTTGTAATTTTGGTTAAAACAGAATATAATTGAATGTTTGCCTCGAGAAACGTGACGCGAAAGCCATCCATTAAGAACAAAAGTTTTTTTATAGTCACTCATGCCTTCGGAAGCTTTATTACTCGCTTTAAATGCTTTTATAGTCTCAATATTGATTTTAAGTTGAATTTTCTTACATTTTTCATTAAAACAGATTATAATTGAATGTTTTCCTCAAAAAACATGAAGCGAAACCCATCCATTGAGAAGAAAAGCTCATTTATTATCACTCTTGCCTTCGAAAACGTTATTACTAGCTGTAAATGGATTTATAATCTCATTATTGATTTTAAGTTGAATTTTCTTATAATTTTGGTTAAAACAGAATATAATTGAATGTTTGCCTCGAGAAACGTGACGCGAAAGCCATCCATTGACAACAAAAGTTTATTTATAGTCACTCATACCTTCGGAAGCCTTATTACTCGCTTTAAATACTTTTATAGTCTCATTTATTGATTTTAAGTTGAATATTCTTACATTTTAGGTTAAAACAGATTATAATTGAATGTGTTGCCTCGGGAAACGTGAAGCGAAAGCAATCTATTGACAAGAAATGTTTATTCATTGTTCCTCATGCCTTCGAAAGCGTTATTACTCGCTTTAAATGGTTTAATATACTCATTATTGATTTTAAGTTGAGTATTCTTATATTTTTTGTAAAACATAATATAATTGAATGTTTGCCTCAGGAAACGTGAAGCGAAAGCCATCCATCGACAAGAAAAGTTTATTTATAGTCACTCATACCTTAGAAAGCCTTATTGCCCGCTCTAAATGGTTTTATAGTCTCATTATTGATTTTAAGTTGAATTTTCTTACATTTTTTGTTTAAACAGATTATAATTGGATGTTTGTCTCAGAAAACGCGAAGCGAAAGCCATCCATTGCCAAGAAAAGTTCATTTATTGTCAACCATGCCTTCGAAAGCATTATTACTGCCTTTAAATGGATTTATAATCTCATTATTCATTTTAAGTTGAATTTTCTTACAATTTTGGTTAAAACAAAATATAATTGACTGTTTGCCACGAGAAACGTGACGCGAAAGCCATCCATTGACAAGAAAAGTTTATTTATAGTCACTTATGCCTTCGAATGCCTTATTACTAGCTTTAAATGCTTTTATAGTCTCGATATTGATTTTAAGTTGAATTCTCTTACATTTTTAGTTAAAACAGATTATAATTGAATGGTTGTTTTGGAAAACGTGAAGCGAAATCCTTCCATTGAGAGGGAAAATTCATTTATTGTGACTCGTGCCTTCGAAAGCGTTACTACTGGCTTTAAATGGATTTATAATCTCATTATTGATTTTAAGTTGAATTTTCTTATAATTTTGGTGAAAACGGAATATAATTGAATGTTTGCCTCGAGAAACGTGACGCGAAAGCCATCCATTGACAAGAAAAGTTTATTTATAGTCACTCATGCCTTCGAAAGCTTTATTACTCGCTTTAAATACTTTTATAGTCTCATTATTGATTTTAAGTTGAATATTCTTACATTTTTGGTTAACAAAGATTATAATTGAATGTTTGCCTCGGGAAACATGAAGCAAAAGCCATTTATTGACAAGAAAAGTTCATTTATAGTCACTCATTCCTTTGAAATCGTTATTATTAGTTTTAAATGGATTTATAATCTCATTATTGATTTTAAGTTGAATTTTCTTATAATTTTGGTTAAAACAGAATATAATTGAATGTTTGCCTTGAGAAACGTGATGCGAAATCCATCCATTGACAACAAAAGCTTATTTATAGTCACTCATGCCTTCGGAAGCCTTATTACTCGCTTTAAATGCTTTTATAGTCTCAATATTGATTTTAAGTTGAATTTTCTTACATTTTTCATTAAAACAGATTATAATTGAATGTGTTTCTCAAAAAACATGAAGCGAAAGCCATCCATTGAGAAGAAAAGTTTATTTATTGTCACTCATGCCTTCCAAAGCGTTATTACTGGCTTTAAATGGATTTATAATCTCATTATTGATTTTAAGTTGAATTTTCTTTTAATTTTGGTGAAAACAGAATATAATTGAATGTTTGCCTCGAAAAACGTGACACGAAAGCCATCCATTGACAAGAAAGTTTATTTATAGTCACTCATGCCTTCAAAAGCCTTATTACTCGCTTTAAATACTTTTATAGTCCCATTATTGATTTTAAGTTGAATATTCTTACATTTTTGGTTAACAAAGATTATAATTGAATGTTTGCCTCGGGAAACATGAAGCGAAAGCCATTTATTGACAAGAAAAGTTCATTTATTGTCACTCATTCCTTTGAAAGCGTTATTATTGGTTTTAAATGGATTTATAATCTCATTATTGATTTTAAGTTGAATTTTCTTATAATTTTAGTTAAAACAGAATATAATTGAATGTTTGCCTCGAGAAACGTGATGCGAAAGCCATACATTGACAAGAAATGTTTATTTATAGTCACTTATGCCTTCGAAAGCGTTATTACTCGCTTTAAATGCTTTTATAGTCTCAATATTGATTTGAAGTTGAATTCGCTTGCATTTTTGGTTAAAACGGATTATAATTGCATGGTTGTTTCAAAAATCGTGAAGCGAATACCTTCCATTGAGAAGAAAAGTTCATTTATTATGACTCGTGCCTTCGAAAGCGTTACTACTCGCTTTAAATGCTTTTATAGTCTCAATATTGATTTGAAGTTGAATTCGCTTACATTTTTGGTTAAAACGGATTATAATTGCATGGTTGTTTCAAAAATCGTGAAGCGAAATCCTTCCATTGAGAAGAAAAGTTCATTTATTATGACTCGTGCCTTCGAAAGCGTTACTACTGGCTTTAAATGGATTTATAATCTCATTATTGATTTGAAGTTGAATTTTCTTATAATTTTGGTGAATACAGAATATAATTGAATGTTTGCCTCGAGAAACGTGACGCGAAAGCCATACATCGACAAGAAAAGTTTATTTATAGTCACTTATGCCTTCGAAAGCCCTATTACTCGCTTTAAATGCTTTTATAGTCTCAATATTGATTTTAAGTTGAATTCTCTTACATTTTTGGTTAAAACAGATTATAATTGAATGGTTGTTTCGGAAAACGTGAAGCGAAATCCTTCCATTGAGAAGAAAAGTTCATTTATTGTCACTCGTGGCTTCGAAAGCGTTACTACTGGCTTTAAATGGATTTATAATCTCATTATTGATTTTAAGTTGAATTTTCTTATAATTTTGGTGAAAACAGAATATAATTGAATGTTTGCCTCGAGAAACGTGATGCGAAAGCCATCCAATGACAAGAAAAGTTTATTTATAGTGACTCATGCCTTCGGAAGCCTTATTACTTGCTTTAAATACTTTTATAGTCTCATTATTGATTTTAAGTTGAATATTCTTACATTTTTGGTTAAGAAAGATTATAATTGAATGTTTGCCTCGGGAAACATGAAGCGAAAGCCATTTATTGAGAAGAAAAGTTCATTTATAGTCACTCATTCCTTTGAAAGCGTTATTATTGGTTTTAAATGGATTTATAATCTCATTATTGATTTTAAGTTGAATTTTCCTATAATTTTGGTTAAAACAGAATATAATTGAATTTTTGCCTTGAGAAACGTGATGCGAAATCCATCCATCGAGAACAAAAGCTTATTTATAGTCACTCATGCCTTCGGAAGCCTTATTACTCGCTTTAAATGCTTTTATAGTCTCAATATTGATTTTAAGTTGAAATTTCTTACATTTTTCATTAAAACAGATTATAATTGAATGTTTTCCTCAAAAAACATGAAGTGAAAGCCATTCATTGAGAAGAAAAGTTCATTTATTGTCACTCATGCCTTCAAAAGCATTATTACTAGCTTTAAATGGATTTATAATCTCATTATTGATTTTAAGTTGAATTTTCTTATAATTTTGGTTAAAACCGAATATAATTGAATGTTTGCCTCGAGAAACGTGACACGAAAGCCATCTATTGACATGAAAGTTTATTTATAGTAACTCATGCTTCCGAAAGCCTTATTACTCGCTTTAAATACTTTTATAGTCTCATTATTGATTTTAAGTTGAATATTCTTACATTTTTGGTTAACAAAGATTATAATTGAATGTTTGCCTCGGGAAACGTGAAGCGAAAGCCATCTACTGACAAGAAAAGTTTATTTATTGTCACTCATGCCTTCGAAAGCGTTATTACTCGCTTTAAATGGTTTTATATTCTCATTATTGATTTTAAGTTGAATTTTCTTATAATTTTGGTTAAAACAGAATATAATTGAATGTTTGCCTCGAGAAACGTGACGCGAAAGCCATCCATTGATAACAAAAGTTTATTTGTAGTCACTCATGCCTTCGGAAGCCTTATTACTCGCTTTAAATACTTTTATAGTCTCATTTATTGATTTTAAGTTCAATATTCTTACATTTTAGGTTAAAACAGATTATAATTGAATGTGTTACCTCGAGAAACGTGAAGCGAAAGCCATCTATTGACAAGAAATGTTTATTTATTGTTCCTCATGCCTTCGAAAGCGTTATGACTCGCTTTAAATGGTTTTATCTACTCATTATTGATTTTAAGTTGAGTTTTCTTATGTTTTTTGTAAAACATAATATAATTGAATGTTTGCCTCAAGAAACGTGAAGCGAAAGCCATCTATCGTCAAGAAAAGTTTATTTATAGTCACTCATACCTTCGGAAGCCTTATTGCCCGCTCTAAATGGTTTTATAGTCTCATTACTGATTTTAAGTTGAATTTTCCTATATTTTTTGATAAAACAGATTATAATTGGATGTTTGCCTCAGAAAATGTGACGCGAAAGCCATCCATTGCCAAGAAAAGTTCATTTATTGTCAACCATGCCTTCGAGAGCATTATTACTGCTTTTAAATGGATTTATAATCTCATTATTGATTTTAAGTTGAATTTTCTTACAATTTTGGTTAAAACAAAATATAATTGACTGTTTGCCACGAGAAACGTGACGTGAAAGCCATCCATTGACAAGAAAAGTTTATTTATAGTCACTTATGCCTTCGAATGCCTTATTACTCGCTTTAAATGCTTTTATAGTCTCGATATTGATTTTAAGTTGAATTCGCTTACATTTTTGGTTAAAACAGATTATAATTGAATGGTTGTTTCGGAAAATGTGAAGCGAAATCCTTCCATTGGGAGGGAAAATTCATTTATTGTGACTCGTGCCTTCGAAAGCGTTACTACTGGCTTTAAATGGATTTATAATCCCATTATTGATTTTAAGTTGAATTTTCTTATAATTTTGGTGAAAACGGAATATAATTGAATGTTTGCCTCGAGAAACGTGACGCGAAAGCCATCCATTGACAAGAAAAGTTTATTTATAGTCACTCATGCCTTCGAAAGCGTTATTACTAGCTATAAATGGATTTATAATCTCATTATTGATTTTAAGTTGAATTTTCTTATAATTTTGGTTAAAACAGAATGTAATTGAATGTTTGCCTCGAGAAACGTGAGGCAAAAGCCATCCATTGACAACAAAAGTTTATTTGTAGTCACTCATGCCTTCAGAAGCCTTATTACTCGCTTTAAATACTTTTATATTCTCATTTATTGATTTTAAGTTGAATATTCTTACATTTTAGGTTAAAACAGATTATAATGGAATGTGTTGCCTCAGAAAACGTGAAGCGAAAGCCATCTATTGACAAGAAATGTTTATTTATTGTTCCTCATGCCTTCGAAAGCGTTATTACTCGCTTTAAATGGTTTTATATACTCATTATTGATTTTAAGTTGGGTTTTCTTATATTTTTTGTAAAACATAATATAATTGAATGTTTGCCTCAGGAAACGTGAAGCAAAAGCCATCCATCGACAAGAAAAGTTTATTTATAGTCACTCATACCTTCGGAAGCCTTATTGCCCGCTCTAAATTGTTTTATAGTCACATTATTGATTTTAAGTTGAATTTTCTTACATTTTTTGTTAAAACAGATTATAATTGGATGTTTGCCTCAGAAAACGCGAAGCGAAAGCCATCCATTGCCAAGAAAAGTTCATTTATTGTCGACCATGCCTTCGAAAGCATTATTACTGCCTTTAAATGGATTTATAATCTCATTATTGATTTTAAGTTGAATTTTCTTACAATTTTGGTTAAAACAAAATATAATTGACTGTTTGCCACAAGAAACGTGACGCGAAAGCCATCCATTGACAAGAAAAGTTTATTTATAGTCACTTACGCCTTCGAAAGCCTTATTACTCGCTTTAAATGCTTTTATAGTCTCAATATTGATTTTAAGTTGAATTTTCTTACATTTTTCATTAAAACAGATTATAATTGAATGTTTTCCTCAAAAAACATGAAGCGAAAGTCATCCATTGAGAAGAAAAGTTCATTTATAGTCACTCATACCTTCGGAAGCCTTATTGCCGACTTTAAATGGTTTTATAGTCTCATTATCGATTTTAAGTTCAATTTTCTTACATTTTTTGTTAAAACAGATTATAATCGGATGTTTGCCTCAGAAAACGCGAGGCGAAAGCCATCCATTGCCAAGAAAAGTTCATTTATTGTCGACCATGCCTTCGAAAGCATTATTACTGGCTTTAAATGGATTTATAATCTCATTATTGTTTTTAAGTTGAATTTTCTTACAATTTTGGTAAAAACAAAATATAATTGACTTTTTGCCATGAGAAATGTGACGCGAAAGCCATCCATTGACAAGAAAAGTTTATTTATAGTCAGTTATGCCTTCGAATGCCTTATTCATCGCTTTAAATGCTTTTATAGTCTCGATATTGATTTTAAGTTGAATTCGCTTACATTTTTGGTTAAAACAGATTATAATTGAATGGTTGTTTCGGAAAACGTGAAGCGAAATCCTTCCATTGAGAGGGAAAATTCATTTATTGTGACTCGTGCCTTCGAAAGCGTTACTACTGGCTTTAAATGGATTTATAATCCCATTATTGATTTTAAGTTGAATTTTCTTATAATTTTGGTGAAAACGGAATATAATTGAATGTTTGCCTCGAGAAACGTGACGCGAAAGCCATCCATTGACAAGAAAAGTTTATTTATAGTCACTCATGCCTTCGAAAGCCTTATTACTCGCTTTAAATACTTTTATAGTCTCATTATTGATTTTAAGTTGAATATTCTTACATTTTTAGTGAACAAAGATTATAATTGAATGTTTGCCTCGGGAAACATGAAGCAAAAGCCACTTATTGACAAGAAAACTTCATTTATAGTCACTCATTCCTTTGAAAACGTTATTATTGGTTTTAAATGAATTTATAATCTCATTATTGATTTTAAGTTGAATTTTCTTATAATTTTGGTTAAAACAGAATATAATTGAATGTTTGCCTTGAGAAACGTGATGCGAAATCCATCCATTGACAACAAAAGCTTATTTATAGTCACTCATGCCTTCGGAAGCCTTATTACTCGCTTTAAATGCTTTTATAGTCTCAATATTGATTTTAAGTTGAATTTTCTTACATTTTTCATTAAAACAGATTATAATTGAATGTTTTCCTCAAAAAACATGAAGCGAAAGCCATCCATTGAAAAGAAAAGTTTATTTATTGTCACTCATGCCTTCCAAAGCGTTATTACTGGCTTTAAATGGATTTATAATCTCATTATTGATTTTAAGTTGAATTTTCTTTTAATTTTGGTGAAAACAGAATATAATTGAATGTTTGCCTCGAGAAACATGACACGAAAGCCATCCATTGACAAGAAAGTTTATTTATAGTCACTCATGCCTTCGAAAGCCTTATTACTCGCTTTAAATACTTTTATAGTCCCATTATTGATTTTAAGTTGAATATTCTTACATTTTTGGTTAACAAAGATTATAATTGAATGTTTGCCTCGAGAAACATGAAGCGAAAGCCATTTATTGACAAGAAAAGTTCATTTATAGTCACTCATTCCTTTGAAAGCGTTATTATTGGTTTTAAATGGATTTATAATCTCATTATTGATTTTAAGTTGAATTTTCTTATAATTTTGGTTAAAACAGAATATAATTGAATGTTTGCCTCGAGAAACGTGACGCGAAAGCCATCCATTAAGATCAAAAGTTTTTTTATAGTCACTCATGCCTTCGGAAGCTTTATTACTCGCTTTAAATGCTTTTATAGTCTCAATATTGATTTTAAGTTGAATTTTTTTACATTTTTCATTAAAACATATTATAATTGAATGTTTGCCTCAAAAAACATGAAGCGAAACCCATCCATTGAGAAGAAAAGTTCATTTATTGTCACTCCTGGCTTCGAAAGAGTTATTACTAGCTGTAAATGGATTTATAATCTCATTATTGATTTTAAGTTGAATTTTCTTATAATTTTGGTTAAAACAGAATATAATTGAATGTTTTCCTCGAGAAACGTGACGCGAAAGCCATCCATTGACAACAAAAGTTTATTTATAGTCACTCATATCTTCGGAAGCCTTATTACTCGCTTTAAATATTTTTATAGTCTCATTTATTGATTTTAAGTTGTATATTCTTACATTTTTGGTTAAAACAGATTATAATTGGATGTTTGCTTCCGGAAACGTGAAGCGACAGCCATCTTTAGACAAGAAAAGTTTATTTATTGTCACTTATGCCTTCGAAAGCGTTATTACTCGCTTTAAATGGTTTTATATTCTCAATATTGATTTTAAGTTGAGTTTTCTTATATTTTTGGTAAAACAGAATATAATTGAATGTTTGCCTCAGGAAACATGAAGCGAAAGCCATCTATCGACAAGAAAAGTTCATTTATAGCCACTCATACCTTCGGAAGCCTTATTGCCCGCTTTAAATGGTTTTATAGTCTCATTATTGATTTTAAGTTGAATTTTCTTATAATTTTGGTTAAAATAGAATATAATTGAATGTTTGCGTCGAGAAACGTGACGCGAAAGCCATCCATTGACAAGAAAAGTTTATTTATAGTAACTTATGCCTTCGAAAGCCTTATTACTCGCTTTAAATACTTTTATAGTCTCATTATTGATTTTAAGTTGAATATTCTTACATTTTTGGTTAACAAAGATTATAATTGAATGTTTGCCTCGGGAAACATGAAGCGAAAGCCATTTATTGACAAGAAAAGTTCAGTTATAGTCACTTATTCCTTTGAAAACGTTATTATTGGTTTTAAATGGATTTATAATCTCATTATTGATTTTAAGTTGAATTTTCTTATAATTTTGGTGAAAACAGAATATAATTGAATGTTTGCCTCGAGAAACGTGACACGAAAGCCATCCATTGAAAAGAAATGTTATTTATAGTCACTCATGCCTTCGAAAGCCTTATTACTCGCTTTAAATGCTTTTATAGTCTCAAAATTGATTTTAAGTTGAATTTTCTTACATTTTTCATTAAAACAGATTATAATTGAGTGTTTGCCTCAAAAAACATGAAGCGAAACCCATCCATTGAGAAGAAAAGTTCATTTATTGTCACTCCTGCCTTCGAAAGCGTTATTACTGGCTTTAAATGGATTTATAGTCTCATTATTGATTTTAAGTTGAATTTTCTTACAATTTTGGTTAAAACAGAATATAATTGAATGTTTGCCTCGAGAAACGTGACGCGAAAGCCATCCATTGACAGTAAAAGTTTATTTATAGTCACTCGTGCTTTCGGAAACCTTATTACTCGCTTTAAATACTTTTATAGTCTCATTATTGATTTTAAGTTCAATATTCTTACATTTTAGGTTAAAACAGATTATAATTGAATGTGTTACCTCGAGAAACGTGAAGCGAAAGCCATCTATTGACAAGAAATGTTTATTTATTGTTCCTCATGCCTTCGAAAGCGTTATGACTCGCTTTAATTGGTTTTATCTACTCATTATTGATTTTAAGTTGAGTTTTCTTATGTTTTTTGTAAAACATAATATAATTGAATGTTTGCCTCAAGAAACGTGAAGCGAAAGCCATCTATCGTCAAGAAAAGTTTATTTATAGTCACTCATACCTTCGGAAGCCTTATTGCCCGCTCTAAATGGTTTTATAGTCTCATTACTGATTTTAAGTTGAATTTTCCTATATTTTTTGATAAAACAGATTATAATTGGATGTTTGCCTCAGAAAATGTGACGCGAAAGCCATCCATTGCCAAGAAAAGTTCATTTATTGTCAACCATGCCTTCGAGAGCATTATTACTGCTTTTAAATGGATTTATAATCTCATTATTGATTTTAAGTTGAATTTTCTTACAATTTTGGTTAAAACAAAATATAATTGACTGTTTGCCACGAGAAACGTGACGTGAAAGCCATCCATTGACAAGAAAAGTTTATTTATAGTCACTTATGCCTTCGAATGCCTTATTACTCGCTTTAAATGCTTTTATAGTCTCGATATTGATTTTAAGTTGAATTCGCTTACATTTTTGGTTAAAACAGATTATAATTGAATGGTTGTTTCGGAAAATGTGAAGCGAAATCCTTCCATTGGGAGGGAAAATTCATTTATTGTGACTCGTGCCTTCGAAAGCGTTACTACTGGCTTTAAATGGATTTATAATCCCATTATTGATTTTAAGTTGAATTTTCTTATAATTTTGGTGAAAACGGAATATAATTGAATGTTTGCCTCGAGAAACGTGACGCGAAAGCCATCCATTGACAAGAAAAGTTTATTTATAGTCACTCATGCCTTCGAAAGCGTTATTACTAGCTATAAATGGATTTATAATCTCATTATTGATTTTAAGTTGAATTTTCTTATAATTTTGGTTAAAACAGAATGTAATTGAATGTTTGCCTCGAGAAACGTGAGGCAAAAGCCATCCATTGACAACAAAAGTTTATTTGTAGTCACTCATGCCTTCAGAAGCCTTATTACTCGCTTTAAATACTTTTATATTCTCATTTATTGATTTTAAGTTGAATATTCTTACATTTTAGGTTAAAACAGATTATAATGGAATGTGTTGCCTCAGAAAACGTGAAGCGAAAGCCATCTATTGACAAGAAATGTTTATTTATTGTTCCTCATGCCTTCGAAAGCGTTATTACTCGCTTTAAATGGTTTTATATACTCATTATTGATTTTAAGTTGGGTTTTCTTATGTTTTTTGTAAAACATAATATAATTGAATGTTTGCCTCAGGAAACGTGAAGCAAAAGCCATCCATCGACAAGAAAAGTTTATTTATAGTCACTCATACCTTCGGAAGCCTTATTGCCCGCTCTAAATTGTTTTATAGTCTCATTATTGATTTTAAGTTGAATTTTCTTACATTTTTTGTTAAAACAGATTATAATTGGATGTTTGCCTCAGAAAACGCGAAGCGAAAGCCATCCATTGCCAAGAAAAGTTCATTTATTGTCGACCATGCCTTCGAAAGCATTATTACTGCCTTTAAATGGATTTATAATCTCATTATTGATTTTAAGTTGAATTTTCTTACAATTTTGGTTAAAACAAAATATAATTGACTGTTTGCCACAAGAAACGTGACGCGAAAGCCATCCATTGACAAGAAAAGTTTATTTATAGTCACTTACGCCTTCGAAAGCCTTATTACTCGCTTTAAATGCTTTTATAGTCTCAATATTGATTTTAAGTTGAATTTTCTTACATTTTTCATTAAAACAGATTATAATTGAATGTTTTCCTCAAAAAACATGAAGCGAAAGTCATCCATTGAGAAGAAAAGTTCATTTATAGTCACTCATACCTTCGGAAGTCTTATTGCCGACTTTAAATGGTTTTATAGTCTCATTATCGATTTTAAGTTCAATTTTCTTACATTTTTTGTTAAAACAGATTATAATCGGATGTTTGCCTCAGAAAACGCGAGGCGAAAGCCATCCATTGCCAAGAAAAGTTCATTTATTGTCGACCATGCCTTCGAAAGCATTATTACTGGCTTTAAATGGATTTATAATCTCATTATTGTTTTTAAGTTGAATTTTCTTACAATTTTGGTAAAAACAAAATATAATTGACTTTTTGCCATGAGAAACGTGACGCGAAAGCCATCCATTGACAAGAAAAGTTTATTTATAGTCAGTTATGCCTTCGAATGCCTTATTACTCGCTTTAAATGCTTTTATAGTCTCGATATTGATTTTAAGTTGAATTCGCTTACATTTTTGGTTAAAACAGATTATAATTGAATGGTTGTTTCGGAAAACGTGAAGCGAAATCCTTCCATTGAGAGGGAAAATTCATTTATTGTGACTCGTGCCTTCGAAAGCGTTACTACTGGCTTTAAATGGATTTATAATCCCATTATTGATTTTAAGTTGAATTTTCTTATAATTTTGGTGAAAACGGAATATAATTGAATGTTTGCCTCGAGAAACGTGACGCGAAAGCCATCCATTGACAAGAAAAGTTTATTTATAGTCACTCATGCCTTCGAAAGCGTTATTACTAGCTATAAATGGATTTATAATCTCATTATTGATTTTAAGTTGAATTTTCTTATAATTTTGGTTAAAACAGAATGTAATTGAATGTTTGCCTCGAGAAACGTGAGGCAAAAGCCATCCATTGACAACAAAAGTTTATTTGTAGTCACTCATGCCTTCAGAAGCCTTATTACTCGCTTTAAATACTTTTATATTCTCATTTATTGATTTTAAGTTGAATATTCTTACATTTTAGGTTAAAACAGATTATAATGGAATGTGTTGCCTCAGAAAACGTGAAGCGAAAGCCATCTATTGACAAGAAATGTTTATTTATTGTTCCTCATGCCTTCGAAAGCGTTATTACTCGCTTTAAATGGTTTTATATACTCATTATTGATTTTAAGTTGGGTTTTCTTATATTTTTTGTAAAACATAATATAATTGAATGTTTGCCTCAGGAAACGTGAAGCAAAAGCCATCCATCGACAAGAAAAGTTTATTTATAGTCACTCATACCTTCGGAAGCCTTATTGCCCGCTCTAAATTGTTTTATAGTCACATTATTGATTTTAAGTTGAATTTTCTTACATTTTTTGTTAAAACAGATTATAATTGGATGTTTGCCTCAGAAAACGCGAAGCGAAAGCCATCCATTGCCAAGAAAAGTTCATTTATTGTCGACCATGCCTTCGAAAGCATTATTACTGCCTTTAAATGGATTTATAATCTCATTATTGATTTTAAGTTGAATTTTCTTACAATTTTGGTTAAAACAAAATATAATTGACTGTTTGCCACAAGAAACGTGACGCGAAAGCCATCCATTGACAAGAAAAGTTTATTTATAGTCACTTACGCCTTCGAAAGCCTTATTACTCGCTTTAAATGCTTTTATAGTCTCAATATTGATTTTAAGTTGAATTTTCTTACATTTTTCATTAAAACAGATTATAATTGAATGTTTTCCTCAAAAAACATGAAGCGAAAGTCATCCATTGAGAAGAAAAGTTCATTTATAGTCACTCATACCTTCGGAAGCCTTATTGCCGACTTTAAATGGTTTTATAGTCTCATTATCGATTTTAAGTTCAATTTTCTTACATTTTTTGTTAAAACAGATTATAATCGGATGTTTGCCTCAGAAAACGCGAGGCGAAAGCCATCCATTGCCAAGAAAAGTTCATTTATTGTCGACCATGCCTTCGAAAGCATTATTACTGGCTTTAAATGGATTTATAATCTCATTATTGTTTTTAAGTTGAATTTTCTTACAATTTTGGTAAAAACAAAATATAATTGACTTTTTGCCATGAGAAACGTGACGCGAAAGCCATCCATTGACAAGAAAAGTTTATTTATAGTCAGTTATGCCTTCGAATGCCTTATTACTCGCTTTAAATGCTTTTATAGTCTCGATATTGATTTTAAGTTGAATTCGCTTACATTTTTGGTTAAAACAGATTATAATTGAATGGTTGTTTCGGAAAACGTGAAGCGAAATCCTTCCATTGAGAGGGAAAATTCATTTATTGTGACTCGTGCCTTCGAAAGCGTTACTACTGGCGTTAAATGGATTTATAATCCCATTATTGATTTTAAGTTGAATTTTCTTATAATTTTGGTGAAAACGGAATATAATTGAATGTTTGCCTCGAGAAACGTGACGCGAAAGCCATCCATTGACAAGAAAAGTTTATTTATAGTCACTCATGCCTTCGAAAGCCTTATTACTCGCTTTAAATACTTTTATAGTCTCATTATTGATTTTAAGTTGAATATTCTTACATTTTTGGTGAACAAAGATTATAATTGAATGTTTGCCTCGGGAAACATGAAGCAAAAGCCACTTATTGACAAGAAAACTTCATTTATAGTCACTCATTCCTTTGAAAACGTTATTATTGGTTTTAAATGAATTTATAATCTCATTATTGATTTTAAGTTGAATTTTCTTATAATTTTGGTTAAAACAGAATATAATTGAATGTTTGCCTTGAGAAACGTGATGCGAAATCCATCCATTGACAACAAAAGCTTATTTATAGTCACTCATGCCTTCGGAAGCCTTATTACTCGCTTTAAATGCTTTTATAGTCTCAATATTGATTTTAAGTTGAATTTTCTTACATTTTTCATTAAAACAGATTATAATTGAATGTTTTCCTCAAAAAACATGAAGCGAAAGCCATCCATTGAAAAGAAAAGTTTATTTATTGTCACTCATGCCTTCCAAAGCGTTATTACTGGCTTTAAATGGATTTATAATCTCATTATTGATTTTAAGTTGAATTTTCTTTTAATTTTGGTGAAAACAGAATATAATTGAATGTTTGCCTCGAGAAACATGACACGAAAGCCATCCATTGACAAGAAAGTTTATTTATAGTCACTCATGCCTTCGAAAGCCTTATTACTCGCTTTAAATACTTTTATAGTCCCATTATTGATTTTAAGTTGAATATTCTTACATTTTTGGTTAACAAAGATTATAATTGAATGTTTGCCTCGAGAAACATGAAGCGAAAGCCATTTATTGACAAGAAAAGTTCATTTATAGTCACTCATTCCTTTGAAAGCGTTATTATTGGTTTTAAATGGATTTATAATCTCATTATTGATTTTAAGTTGAATTTTCTTATAATTTTGGTTAAAACAGAATATAATTGAATTTTTGCCTCGAGAAACGTGACGCGAAAGCCATCCATTAAGATCAAAAGTTTTTTTATAGTCACTCATGCCTTCGGAAGCTTTATTACTCGCTTTAAATGCTTTTATAGTCTCAATATTGATTTTAAGTTGAATTTTTTTACATTTTTCATTAAAACATATTATAATTGAATGTTTGCCTCAAAAAACATGAAGCGAAACCCATCCATTGAGAAGAAAAGTTTATTTATTGTCACTCCTGGCTTCGAAAGAGTTATTACTAGCTGTAAATGGATTTATAATCTCATTATTGATTTTAAGTTGAATTTTCTTATAATTTTGGTTAAAACAGAATATAATTAAATTTTTGCCACCAGAAACGTGACGCGAAAGCCATCCATTGACAACAAAAGTTTATTTATAGTCACTCATACCTTCGGAAGCCTTATTACTCGCTTTAAATATTTTTATAGTCTCATTTATTGATTTTAAGTTGTATATTCTTACATTTTTGGTTAAAACAGATTATAATTGGATGTTTGCTTCCGGAAACGTGAAGCGACAGCCATCTTTAGACAAGAAAAGTTTATTTATTGTCACTTATGCCTTCGAAAGCGTTATTACTCGCTTTAAATGGTTTTATATTCTCAATATTGATTTTAAGTTGAGTTTTCTTATATTTTTGTTAAAACAGAATATAATTGAATGTTTGCCTCAGGAAACATGAAGCGAAAGCCATCTATCGACAAGAAAAGTTCATTTATAGCCACTCATACCTTCGGAAGCCTTATTGCCCGCTTTAAATGGTTTTATAGTCTCATTATTGATTTTAAGTTGAATTTTCTTATAATTTTGGTTAAAATAGAATATAATTGAATGTTTGCGTCGAGAAACGTGACGCGAAAGCCATCCATTGACAAGAAAAGTTTATTTATAGTAACTTATGCCTTCGAAAGCCTTATTACTCGCTTTAAATACTTTTATAGTCTCATTATTGATTTTAAGTTGAATATTCTTACATTTTTGGTTAACAAAGATTATAATTGAATGTTTGCCTCGGGAAACATGAAGCGAAAGCCATTTATTGACAAGAAAAGTTCAGTTATAGTCACTTATTCCTTTGAAAACGTTATTATTGGTTTTAAATGGATTTATAATCTCATTATTGATTTTAAGTTGAATTTTCTTATAATTTTGGTGAAAACAGAATATAATTGAATGTTTGCCTCGAGAAACGTGACACGAAAGCCATCCATTGACAAGAAATGTTATTTATAGTCACTCATGCCTTCGAAAGCCTTATTACTCGCTTTAAATGCTTTTATAGTCTCAAAATTGATTTTAAGTTGAATTTTCTTACATTTTTCATTAAAACAGATTATAATTGAGTGTTTGCCTCAAAAAACATGAAGCGAAACCCATCCATTGAGAAGAAAAGTTCATTTATTGTCACTCCTGCCTTCGAAAGCGTTATTACTGGCTTTAAATGGATTTATAGTCTCATTATTGATTTTAAGTTGAATTTTCTTACAATTTTGGTTAAAACAGAATATAATTGAATGTTTGCCTCGAGAAACGTGACGCGAAAGCCATCCATTGACAGTAAAAGTTTATTTATAGTCACTCGTGCTTTCGGAAACCTTATTACTCGCTTTAAATACTTTTATAGTCTCATTTATTGATTTTAAGTTGAATATTCTTACATTTTTAGTTAAAACAGATTATAATTGAATGTTTGCCTCGAGAAACGTGAAGTAAAAGCCATCTATTGATAAGAAAGTTTTATTTATTGTCACTCATGCCTTCGAAAGCGTTATTACTCACTTTAAATGGTTTTATATACTCATTATTTATTTTAAGTTGAGTTTTCTTATATTTTTTTGTAAAACAGAATATAATTGAATGTTTACCTCCAAAAACGTGAAGCGAAATCCATCCATCGACAAGAAAAGTTCATTTATAGTCACTCATACCTTCGGAAGCCTTATTGCCCGCTTTAAATGGTTTTATAGTCTCATTATTGATTTTAAGTTGAATTTTCTTACATTTTTTGTTAAAACAGATTATAATTGGATGTTTGCCTCAGAAAACGCGAAGCGAAAGCCATCCATTGCCAAGAAAAGTTCATTTATTGTCGACCATGCCTTCGAAAGCATTATTACTGGCTTTAAATGGATTTATAATAACATTATTGATTTTAAGTTGAATTTGCCTACAATTTTGGTTAAAACAAAATATAATTGACTGTTTGTCACGAGAAACGTGACGCGAAAGCCATCCATTGACAAGAAAAGTTTATTTATAGTCACTTATGCCTTCGAAAGCCTTATTACTCGCTTTAAATGCGTTTATAGTCTCAATATTGATTTGAAGTTGAATTCGCTTACATTTTTGGTTAAAACGGATTATAATTGCATGGTTGTTTCAAAAATCGTGAAGCGAAATCCTTCCATTGAGAAGAAAAGTTCATTTATTATGACTCGTGCCTTCGAAAGCGTTACTACTGGCTTTAAATTGATTTATAATCTCATTATTGAATTTAAGTTGAATTTTCTTACATTTTTTGTTAAAACAGATTATAATTGGATGTTTGCCTCAGAAAACGCGAAGCGAAAGCCATCCATTGCCAAGACAAGTTCATTTATTGTCAACCATGCCTTCGAAAGCATTATTACTCGCTTTAAATGGTTTTATATTCTCATTATTGATTTTGAGTTGAGTTTTCTTATATTTTTGGTAAAACAGAATACAATTGAATGTTTGCCTCAGGAAACAAGAAGCGAAAGCCATCCATCGACAAGAAAAGTTCATTTATAGCCACTCATACCTTCGAAAGCCTTATTGCTCGCTTTAAATGGTTTTATACTCTCATTATTGATTTTAAGTTGAATTTTCCTACATTTTTTGATAAAACAGATTATAATTGGATGTTTGCCTCAGAAAATGTGACGCGAAAGCCATCCATTACCAAGAAAAGTTCATTTATTGTCAACCATGCCTTCGAAAGCATTATTACTGGCTTTAAATGGATTTATAATCTCATTATTAATTTTTAGTTGAATTTTCTTATAATTTTGGTTAAAACAAAATATAATTGACTGTTTGCCACGAGAAACGTGGCGCGAAAGCCATCCATTGACAAGAAAAGTTTATTTATAGTCACTTATGCCTTCAAAAGCCTTATTACTCGCTTTAAATGCGTTTATAGTCTCAATATTGATTTGAAGTTGAATTCGCTTACATTTTTGGTTAAAACGGATTATAATTGCATGGTTGTTTCAAAAATCGTGAAGCGAAATCCTTCCATTGAGAAGAAAAGTTCATTTATTATGACTCGTGCCTTCGAAAGCGTTACTACTGGCTTTAAATGGATTTATAATCTCATTATTGATTTTAAGTTGAATTTTCTTATAATTTTGGTGAATACAGAATATAATTGAATGTTTGCCTCGAGAAACGTGACGCGAAAGCCATACATCGACAAGAAAAGTTTATTTATAGTCACTTATGCCTTCGAAAGCCTTATTACTCGCTTTAAATGCTTTTATAGTCTCAATATTGATTTTAAGTTGAATTCTCTTACATTTTTGGTTAAAACAGATTATAATTGAATGGTTGTTTCGGAAAATGTGAAGCGAAATCCTTCCATTGAAAAGAAAAGTTCATTTATTGTCACTCGTGGCTTCGAAAGCGTTACTACTGGCTTTAAATGGATTTATAATCTCATTATTAATTTTAAGTTGAATTTTCTTATAATTTTGGTGAAAACAGAATATAATTGAATGTTTGCCTCGAGAAACGTGATGTGAAAGCCATCCAATGACAAGAAAAGTTTATTTATAGTCACTCATGCCTTCGGAAGCCTTATTACTTGCTTTAAATACTTTTATAGTCTCATTATTGATTTTAAGTTGAATATTCTCACATTTTTGGTTAAGAAAGATTATAATTGAATGTTTGCCTCGGGAAACATGAAGCGAAAGCCATTTATTGACAAGAAAAGTTCATTTATAGTCACTCATTCCTTTGAAAGCGTTATTGTTGGTTTTAAATGGATTTATAATCTCATTATTGATTTTAAGTTGAATTTTCTTATAATTTTGGTTAAAACAGAATATAATTGAATGTTTGCCTTGAGAAACGTTACGCGAAAGCCATCCATTGACAACAAAAGTTTATTTATAGTCACTCATGCCTTCGGAAGCCTTATTACTCGCTTTAAATACTTTTATAGTCTCATTTATTGATTTTAAGTTGAATATTCTTACATTTTTCATTAAAACAGATTATAATTGAATGTTTTCCTCAAAAAACATGAAGTGAAAGCCATCCATTGAGAAGAAAAGTTCATTTATTGTCACTCATGCTTTCAAAAGCATTATTACTGGCTTTAAATTGATTTATAATCTCATTATTGAATTTAAGTTGAATTTTCTTAAATTTTTTGTTAAAACAGATTATAATTGGATGTTTGCCTCAGAAAACGCGAAGCGAAAGCCATCCATTGCCAAGACAAGTTCATTTATTGTCAACCATGCCTTCGAAAGCATTATTACTCGCTTTAAATGGTTTTATATTCTCATTATTGATTTTAAGTTGAGTTTTCTTATATTTTTTGTAAAACAGGATATAATTGAATGTTTGCCTCAAGAAACGTGAAGCGTAAGCCATCCATCGACAAGAAAAGTTCATTTATAGTCACTCATACCTTCGGAAGCCTTATTGCCCGCTTTAAATGGTTTTATAGTCTCATTATTGATTTTAAGTTGAATTTTCTTTCATTTTTTGTTAAAACATACTATAATTGGATGTTTGCCTTAGAAAACGCGAAGCGAAAGCCATCCATTGCCAAGAAAAGTTCATTTATTGTCAACCATGCCTTCGAAAGCATTATTACTAGCTTTAAATGGATTTATAATCTCATTATTGATTTGAAGTTGAATTTTCTTACAATTTTGGTTAAAACAAAATATAATTGACTGTTTGCCACGAGAAACGTGACGCGAAAGCCATCCATTGACAACAAAAGTTTATTTATAGTCACTTATGCCTTTGAAAGCCTTATTACTCGCTTTAAATGCTTTTATAGTCTCAATATTGATTTTAAGTTGAATTCTCTTACATTTTTGGTTAAAATAGATTATAATTGAATGGTTGTTTCGGAAAACGTGAAGCGAAATCCTTCGATTGAGAAGAAAAGTTCATTTATTGTCACTCGTGCCATCGAAAGCGTTACTACTTACTTTAAATGGATTTATAATCTCATTATTTATTTTAAGTTGAATTTTCTTATAATTTTGGTGAATACAGAATATAATTGAATGTTTACCTCGAGAAACATGACGCGAAAGCAATCCATTGACAACAAAAGTTTAATTATAGTCACTCATGCCTTCGGGAGCCTTATTACCCGCTTTAAATGCTTTTATAGTCTCAAAATTGATCTTAAGTTGAATTTTCTTACATTTTTCATTAAAACAGATTTTAATTCAGTGTTTGCATCTGAAAACATGAAGCGAAAGCCATCCATTGAGAAGAAAAGTTCATTTATTGTCACTCCTGCCTTCGAAAGCGTTATTACTGGCTTTAAATGGATTTACAATCTCATTATTGATTTTAAGTTGAATTTTCTTATAATTTTGGTGAAAACAGAATATAATTGAATGTTTACCTCGAGAAACGTGACGCGAAAGCCATCCATTGACAACAAAAGTTTATTTATAGTCACTCATGCCTTCGGAAGCCTTGTTACTCGCTTTAAATACTTTTATAGTCTCATTATTGATTTTAAGTTGAATATTCTTACATTTTTGGTTAACAAAGATTATAATTGAATGTTTGCCTCGAGAAACGTGAAGCGAAAGCCATCTATTGACAAGAAAAGTTCATTTATAGTCACTCATTCTTTTGAAAACGTTATTATTGGTTTTAAATGGATTTATAATCTCATTATTGATTTTAAGTTGAATTTTCTTATACTTTTGGTTAAAACAGAATATAATTGAATGTTTGCCTTGAGAAACGTGACGCGAAAGCCATCCATTGAGAACAAAAGTTTATTTATAGTCACTCATGCCTTCAAAAGCATTATTACTGGCTTGAAATGGATTTATAATCTCATTATTGATTTTAAGTTAAATTTTCGTATAATTTTTGTGAAAACAGAATATAATTGAATGTTTGCCTCGAAAAACGTGACACGAAAGCCATCCATTGACAAGAAAATTTATTTATAGTCACTCATGCTTTCGAAAGCCTTATTACTCGCTTTAAATACTTTTATAGTCTCATTATTGATTTTAAGTTGAATATTCTTACATTTTTGGTTAACAAAGATTATAATTAAATATTTGCCTCGGGAAACGAGAAGCGAAAGCCATCTATTGACAAAAAAAGTTCATTTATAGTCACTCATTCCTTTGAAAACTTTATTATTGGTTTTAAATGGATTTATAATCTCATTATTGATTTTAAGTTGAATTTTCTTATAATTTTGGTTAAAACAGAATATAATTGAATGTTTGCCTTGAGAAACGTGAGGCGAAAGCCATCCATTAACAACAAAAGTTTATATATAGTCACTCATGCCTTCGGAAGCCTTATTACTCTCTTTAAATACTTTTATAGTCTCATTTCTTACATTTTTTGTTAAGAAAGATTATAATTGAATGTTTGCCTCAAGAAACATAAAGCGAAAGCCATTTATTGACAAGAAAAGTTTATTTATAGTCACTCATTCCTTTGAAAGCGTTATTATTGGTTTTAAATTGATTTATAATCTCATTATTGATTTTAAGTTCAATTTTCTTATAATTTTGGTTAAAACAGAATATAATTGAATGTTTGCCTCGAGAAGTGTGACGCGAAAGCCATCCATTGACAACAAAAGTTTATTTATAGTCAGTCATGCCTTCGGAAGCCTTATTACTCGTTTTAAATACTTTTATAGTCTCATTATTTATTTTAAGTTGAATATTCTTACATTTTTGGTTAACAAAGATTATAATTGAATGTTTGCCTCGGGAAACGTGAAGCGAAAGCCATCTATTGACAAGAAAAGTTCATTTATAGTCACTCATTCCTTTGAAAACGTCATTATTGGTTTTAAATGGATTTATAATCTCATTATTGATTTTAAGTTGAATTTTCTTATAATTTTGGTTAAAAGAGAATATAATTGAATGTTTGCCTTGAGAAACGTGATGCGAAAGCCATCCATTGACAACAAAAGTTTATTTATAGTCACTCATGCCTTTGGAAGCCTTATTACTCGCTTTAAATGCTTTTATAGTCTCAATATTGATTTTAAGTTGAATTTTCTTCCATTTTTCATTAAAATAGATTATATTTTTATGTTTGCCTCAGAAAACATGAAGCGAAAGCCATCCATTGAGAAGAAAACTTCATTTATTGTCACTCATGCCTTCAAAAGCGTTATTACTAGCTTTAAATGGATTTATAATCTCATTATTGATTTTAAGTTGAATTTTCTTATAGTTTTGGTTAAAACATAATATAATTGAATGTTTGCATTGAGAAACGTGACACGAAAGCCATCCATTGGCAAGAAAGTTTATTTATAGTCACTCATGCCTTCGGATGCCTTATTACTCGCTTTAAATACTTTTATAGTCTCATTATTGATTTTAAGTTGAATATTCTTATATTTTTGGTTAACAAAGATTATAATTGAATGTTTGCCTCTGGAAACATGAAGCGAAAGCTATTTATTGACAAGAAAAGTTCATTTATAGTCACTCATTCTTTTGAAAGCGTTATTATTGGTTTTCAATAGATTTATAATCTCATTATTGATTTTAAGTTCAATTTTCTTATAATTTTGGTTAAAACAGAATATAATTGAATGTTTGCCTCGAGAAACGTGAGGCGAAAGCAATCTATTGACAACAAAAGTTTATTTATAGTCACTCATGCCTTCGGAAGCCTTATTACCCGCTTTAAATGCTTTTATAGTCTCAAAATTGATCTTAAGTTGAATTTTCTTACATTTTTCATTAAAACAGATTATAATTCAATGTTTGCATCTGAAAACATGAAGCGAAAGCCATCCATTGAGAAGAAAAGTTCATTTATTGTCACTCCTGCCTTCGAAAGCGTTATTACTGGCTTTAAATGGATTTATAATCTCACTATTGATTTTAAGTTGAATTTTCTTATAATTTTGGTGAAAACAGAATATAATTGAATGTTTGCCCCGAGAAACGTGACGCGAAAGCCATCCATTGACAAGAAAAGTTTATTTATAGTCACTCATACCTTCGGAAGCCTTATTACTCGCTTTAAATACTTTTATAATCTCATTATTGATTTTAAGTTGAATATTCTTACATTTTTGGTTAACAAAGATTATAATTGAATGTTTGCCTCGGGAAACGTGAAGCGAAAGCCATCTATTGACAAGAAAAGTTCATTTATAGTTACTCATTCCTTTGAAAACGTTATTATTGGTTTTAAATGGATTTATAATCTCATTATTGATTTTAAGTTGAATTTTCTTATACTTTTGGTTAAAACAGAATATAATTGAATGTTTGCCTTGAGAAACGTGACGCGAAAGCCATCCATTGAGAACAAAAGTTTATTTATAGTCACTCATACCTTCGGAAGCCTTATTACTCGCTTTAAATACTTTTATAGTCTCATTTATTGATTTTAAGTTGAATATTCTTACATTTTTGGTTAAAATAGATTATAATTGAATATTTGCCTTGAGAAACGTGAAGCGAAAGCCGTCTATTGACAAGAAAGGTTTATTTATTGTTACTCATGCCTTCGAAAGTGTTATTACTCGCTTTAAATGGTTTTATATTCTCATTATTGATTTTAAGTTGAGTTTTCTTATATTTTTGGTAAAACAGAATATAATTGAATGTTTGCAGCGGGAAACGTGAAGCGAAAGCCATCCATCGACAAGAATAGTTCATTTATAGTCACTCATTCCTTCGGAAGCCTTATTGCTCGTTTTAAATGGTTTTATAGTCTCATTATTGATTTTAAGTTGAATTTTCTTACATTTTTTGTTAAAACAGATTATAATTGGATGTTTGCCTCAGAAAACGCGAAGCGAAAGCCATCCATTGCCATGAAAAGTTCATTTATTGTCAACCATGCCTTGAAAGCATTATTACTGGCTTTAAGTGGATTTATAATCTCATTATTGATTTTAAGTTGAATTTTCTTATAATTTTGGTTAAAACAAAATATAATTGACTGTTTGCCATGAGAAACGTGACGCGAAAGCCATCCATTGACAAGAAAAGTTTATTTATAGTCACTTATGGCTTCGAAAGCCTTATTACTCGCTTTAAATGCTTTTATAGTCTCAATATTGATTTTAAGTTGAATTTTGGTACATTTTTTGTTAAAACAGATTATAATTGAATGGTTGTTTCAAAAAACCTGAAGCGAAATCCTTCCATTGAGAAGAAAAGTTCATTTATTGTGACTCGTGCCTTCGAAAGCGTTACTACTGGCTTTAAATGGATTTATAATCTCATTATTGATTTTAAGTTCAACTTTCTTATAATTTTGGTGAAAACAGAATATAATTGAATGTTTGCCTCGAGAAACGTGACTCGAAAGCCATCCATTGACAAGAAAAGTTTATTTATAGTCACTCACGCCTTCGGAAGCCTTATTACTCGCTTTAAATACTTTTATAGTCTGATTATTCATTTTAAGTTGAATATTCTTACATTTTTGGTTAGCAAAGATTATAATTGAATGTTTGCCTCCGGAAACGCGAAGCGAAATCCGTCTATTGATAAGAAAAGTTCATTTATAGTCACTCATTCCTTTGAAAACGTTATTATTGGTTTTAAATGGATTTATAATCTCATTATTGATTTTAAGTTGAATTTTCTTATAATTTTGGTTAAAAGAGAATATAATTGAATGTTTGCCTTGAGAAACATGATGCGAAAGCCATCCATTGACAACAAAAGTTTATTTATAGTCACCTATGCCTTCGGAAGCGTTATTACTCACTTTAAATGCTTTTATAGTCTCAATATTGATTTTAAGTTGAATTTTCTTACATTTTTCATTAAAACATATTATAATTGTATGTTTGCCTCAGAAAACATGAAGCGAAAGCCATCCATTGAGAAGAAAAGTTCATTTATTGTCACTCATGCCTTCAAAAGCGTTATTATTGGCTTTAAATGGATTTATAATCTCATTATTGATTTTAAGTTGAATTTTCTTATAATTTTGGTTAAAACAGAATATAATTGAATGTTTGCATCGAGAAACGTGATACGAAAGCCATCCATTGGCAAGAAAGTTTATTTATAGTCACTCATGCCTTCGGATGCCTTATTACTCGCTTTAAATACTTTTACAGTCTCATTATTGATTTTAAGTTGAATATTATTATATTTTTGGTTAACAAAGATTATAATTGAATGTTTGCCTCTGGAAACATGAAGCGAAAGCCATTTATTGACAAGAAAAGTTCATTTATAGTCACTTATTCCTTTGAAAGCGTTATTATTGGTTTTAAATGGATTTATAATCTCATTATTGATTTTAAGTTCAATTTTCTTATAATTTTGGTTAAAACAGAATATAATTGAATGTTTGCATCGAGAAACGTGACACGAAAGCCATCCATTGGCAAGAAAGTTTATTTATAGTCACTCATACCTGCGGATGCCTTATTACTCGCTTTAAATACTTTTATAGTCTCATTATTGATTTTAAGTTGAATATTCTTACATTTTTGGTTAGCAAAGATTATAATTGAATGTTTGCCTCGGGAAACGTGCAGCGAAATCCGTCTATTGACAAGAAAAGTTCATTTATAGTCACTCATTCCTTTGAAAACGTTATTATTGGTTTTAAATGGATTTATAATCTTATTATTGATTTTAAGTTCAATTTTCTTATAATTTTGGTTAAAAGAGAATATAATTGAATGTTTGCCTTGAGAAACGTGATGCGAAAGCCATCCATTGAGAACAAAAGTTTATTTATAGTCACTCATGCCTTCGGAAGCCTTATTACTCGCTTTAAATACTTTTATAGTCTCGTTATTGATTTTAAGTTGAATATTCCTACATTTTTGGTTAAGAAAGATTATAATTGAATGTTTGCCTCGGGAAACATGAAGCGAAAGCCATTTATTGACAAGAAAAGTTCATTTATAGCCACTCATTCCTTTGAATGCGTTATTATTGGTTTTAAATGGATTTATAATCTCATTATTGAGTTTAAGTTGAATTTTCTTACATTTTTTGTTAAAACAGATTATAATTGGATGTTTGCCTTAGAAAACGAGAAGCGAAAGCCATCCATTGCCAAGAAAAGTTCATTTATTGTCAACCATGCCTTCGAAAGCATTATTACTAGCTTTAAATGGATTTATAATCTCATTATTGATTTGAAGTTGAATTTTCTTGCAATTTTGGTTAAAACAAAATATAATTGACTGTTTGCCACGAGAAACGTGACGCGAAAGCCATCCATTGACAAGAAAAGTTTATTTATAGTCACTTATGGCTTCGAAAGCCTTATTACTCTCTTTAAATGCTTTTATAGTCTCAATATTGATTTTAAGTTGAATTCTCTTACATTTTTGGTTAAAATAGATTATAATTGAATGGTTGTTTCGGAAAACGTGAAGCGAAATCCTTCGATTGAGAAGAAAAGTTCATTTATTGTCACTCGTGCCATCGAAAGCGTTACTACTTACTTTAAATGGATTTATAATCTCATTATTTATTTTAAGTTGAATTTTCTTATAATTTTGGTGAATACAGAATATAATTGAATGTTTACCTCGAGAAACGTGACGCGAAAGCAATCCATTGACAACAAAAGTTTATTTATAGTCACTCATGCCTTCGGAAGCCTTATTACCCGCTTTAAATGCTTTTATAGTCTCAAAATTGATCTTAAGTTGAATTTTCTTACATTTTTCATTAAAACAGATTATAATTCAGTGTTTGCATCTGAAAACATGAAGCGAAAGACATCCATTGAGAAGAAAAGTTCATTTATTGTCACTCCTGCCTTCGAAAGCGTTATTACTGGCTTTAAATGGATTTATAATCTCATTATTGATTTTAAGTTGAATTTTCTTATAATTTTGGTGAAAACAGAATATAATTGAATGTTTGCCCCGAGAAACGTGATGCGAAAGCCATCCATTGACAACAAAAGTTTATTTATAGTCACTCATGCCTTCGGAAGCCTTATTACTCGCTTTAAATACTTTTATAGTCTCATTATTGATTTTAAGTTGAATTTTCTTACATTTTTGGTTAACAAAGATTATAATTGAATGTTTGCCTCGGGAAAGGTGAAGCGAAAGCCATCTATTGACAAGAAAAGTTCATTTATAGTCACTCATTCCCTTGACAACGTTATTATTGGTTTTAAATGGATTTATAATCTCATTATTGATTTTAAGTTGAATTTTCTTATACTTTTGGTTAAAACAGAATATAATTGAATGTTTACCGTGAGAAACGTGACGCAAAAGCCATCCATTGAGAACAAAAGTATATTTACAGTCACTCATGCCTTCAAAAGCATTATTACTGGCTTGAAATGGATTTATAATCTCATTATTGATTTTAAGTTGAATTTTCTTATAATTTTGGTGAAAACAGAATATAATTGAATGTTTGCCTCGAGAAACGTGACACGAAAGCCATCCATTGACAAGAAAATTTATTTATAGTCACTCATGCTTTCGAAAGCCTTATTACTCGCTTTAAATACTTTTATAGTCTCATTATTGATTTTAAGTTGAATATTCTTACATTTTTGGTTAACAAAGATTATAATTAAATGTTTGCATCGGGAAACGAGAAGCGAAATCCATCTATTGACAAGAAAAGTTCATTTATAGTCACTCATTCCTTTGAAAACTTTATTATTGGTTTTAAATGGATTTATAATCTCATTATTGATTTTAAGTTCAATTTTCGAATAATTTTGGTTAAAACGGAATATAATTGAATGTTTGCCTTGAGAAACGTGACGCGAAAGCCATCCATTAACAACAAAAGTTTATTTATAGTCACTCATGCCTTCGGAAGCCTTATTACTCTCTTTAAATACTTTTATAGTCTCATTTCTTATATTTTTTGTTAAGAAAGATTATAATTGAATGTTTGCCTCAAGAAACATAAAGCGAAAGCCATTTATTGACAAGAAAAGTTCATTTATAGTCAATCATTCCTTTGAAAGCATTATTATTGGTTTTAAATGGATTTATAATCTCATTATTGGTTTTAAGTTCAATTTTCTTATAATTTTGGTTAAAAAGAATATAATTGAATGTTTGCCTCGAGAAGTGTGACGCGAAAGCCATCCATTGACAACAAAAGTTTTTTTATAGTCACTCATACCTTCGGAAGCCTTATTACTCGTTTTAAATACTTTTATAGTCTCATTATTGATTTTAAGTTGAATATTCTTACATTTTTGGTTAACAAAGATTATAATTGAATGTTTGCCTTGGGAAACGTGAAGCGAACGCCATCTATTGACAAGAAAAGTTCATTTATAGTCACTCATTCCTTTGAAAACGTTATTATTAGTTTTAAATGGATTTATAATCTCATTATTGATTTCAAGTTGAATTTTCTTATAATTTTGGTTAAAAGAGAATATAATTGAATGTTTGCCTTGAGAAACGTGATGCGAAAGCCATCCATTGACAACAAAAGTTTATTTATAGTCACTCATGCCTTCGGAAGCCTTATTACTCGCTTTAAATGCTTTTATAGTCTCAATATTGATTTTAAGTTGAATTTTCTTACATTTTTCATTAAAATAGATTATAATTTTATGTTTGCCTCAGAAAACATGAAGCGAAAGCCATCCATTGGCAAGAAAGTTTATTTATAGTCACTCATGCCTTCAGATGCCTTATTACTCGCTTTAAATACTTTTATAGTCTCATTATTGATTTTAAGTTGAATATTCTTATATTTTTGGTTAACAAAGATTATAATTGAATGTTTGCCTTTGGAAACATGAAGCGAAAGCTATTTATTGACAAGAAAAGTTCATTTATAGTCACTCATTCTTTTGAAAGCGTTATTGTTGGTTTTCAACGGATTTATAATCTCATTTTTGATTTTAAGTTCAATTTTCTTATAATTTTGGTTAAAACAGAATATAATTGAATGTTTGCCTTGAGAAACGTGAGGCGAAAGCAATCCATTGACAACAAAAGTTTATTTATAGTCACTCATACCTTCGGAAGCCTTATTACCCGCTTTAAATGCTTTTATAGTCTCAAAGTTGATCTTAAGTTGAATTTTCTTACATTTTTCATTAAAACAGATTATAATTCAATGTTTGCATCTGAAAACATGAAGCGAAAGCCATCCATTGAGAAGAAAAGTTCATTTATTGTCACTCCTGCCTTCGAAAGCGTTATTACTGGCTTTAAATGGATTTATAATCTCATTATTGATTTTAAGTTCAATTTTCTTATAATTTTGGTGAAAACAGAATATAATTGAATGTTTGCCCCGAGAAACGTGACGCGAAAGCCATCCATTGACAAGAAAAGTTTATTTATAGTCACTCATGCCTTCGGAAGCCTTATTACTCGCTTTAAATACTTTTATAATCTCATTATTGATTTTAAGTTGAATATTCTTACATTTTTGGTTAACAAAGATTAGAATTGAATGTTTGCCTCGGGAAACGTGAAGCGAAAGCCATCTATTGACAAGAAAAGTTCATTTATAGTTACTCATTCCTTTGAAAACGTTATTATTGGTTTTAAATGGATTTATAATCTCATTATTGATTTTAAGTTGAATTTTCTTATACTTTTGGTTAAAACAGAATATAATTGAATGTTTGCCTTGAGAAACATGACGCGAAAGCCATCCATTGAGAACAAAAGTTTATTTATAGTCACTCATGCCTTCGGAAGCCTTATTACTCGCTTTAAATACTTTTATAGTCTCATTTATTGATTTTAAGTTGAATATTCTTGCATTTTTGGTTAAAACAAATTATAATTGAATATTTGCCTTGAGAAATGTGAAGCGAAAGCCGTCTATTGACAAGAAAGGTTTATTTATTGTTACTCATGCCTTCGAAAGTGTTATTACTCGCTTTAAATGGTTTTATATTCTCATTATTGATTTTAAGTTGAGTTTTCTTATATTTTTGGTAAAACAGAATATAATTGAATGTTTGCCGCGAGCAACGTGAAGCAAAAGCCATCCATCGACAAGAATAGTTCATTTATAGTCACTCATTCCTTCGGAAGCCTTATTGCTCGCTTTAAATGGTTTTATAGTCTCATTGTTGATTTTAAGTTGAATTTTCTTACATTTTTTCTTAAAACATATTATAATTGGATGTTTGCCTCAGAAAACGCGAAGCGAAAGCCATCCATTGCCATGAAAAGTTCATTTATTGTCAACCATGCCTTGAAAGCATTATTACTGGCTTTAAGTGGATTTATAATCTCATTATTGATTTTAAGTTGAATTTTCTTATAATTTTGGTTAAAACAAAATATAATTGACTGTTTGCCACGAGAAACGTGACGCGAAAGCCATCCATTGACAAGAAAAGTTTATTTATAGTCACTTATGGCTTCGAAAGCCTTATTACTCGCTTTAAATGCTTTTATAGTCTCAATATTGATTTTAAGTTGAATTTTCGTACATTTTTGGTTAAAACAGATTATAATTGAATGGTTGTTTCAAAAAACCTGAAGCGAAATACTTCCATTGAGAAGAAAAGTTCATTTATTGTGACTCGTGCCTTCGAAAGCGTTACTACTGGCTTTAAATGGATTTATAATCTCACTGTTGATTTTAAGTTGAATTTTCTAATAATTTTGGTGAAAACAGAATATAATTGAATGTTTGCCTCGAGAAACGTGACGCGAAAGCCATCCATTGACAAGAAAAGTTTATTTATAGTCACTCACGCCTTCGGAAGCCTTATTACTCGCTTTAAATACTTTTATAGTCTGATTATTGATTTTAAGTTGAATATTCTTACATTTTTGGTTAGCAAAGATTATAATAGAATGTTTGCCTCCGGAAACGCGAAGCGAAATCCGTCTATTGACAAGAAAAGTTCATTTATAGTCACTCATTCCTTTGAAAACGTTATTATTGGTTTTAAATGGATTTATAATCTCATTATTGATTTTAAGTTGAATTTTCTTATAATTTTGGTTAAAAGAGAATATAATTGAATGTTTGCCTTGAGAAACGTGATGCGAAAGCCATCCATTTACAACAAAAGTTTATTTATAGTTACTCATGCCTTCGGAAGCGTTATTACTCACTTTAAATGCTTTTATAGTCTCAATATTGATTTTAAGTTGAATTTTCTTACATTTTTCATTAAAACAGATTATAATTGTATGTTTGCCTCAGAAAACATGAAGCGAAAGCCATCCATTGAGAAGAAAAGTTCATTTATTGTCACTCATTCCTTCAAAAGCGTTATTACTGGCTTTAAATGGATTTATAATCTCATTATTGATTTTAAGTTGAATTTTCTTATAATTTTGGTTAAAACAGAATATAATTGAATGTTTGCATCGAGAAACGTGATACGAAAGCCACCCATTGGCAAGAAAGTTTATTTATAGTCACTCATGCCTTCGGATGCCTTATTACTCGCTTTAAATACTTTTATAGTCTCATTATTGATTTTAAGTTGAATATTATTATATTTTTAGTTAACAAAGATTATAATTGAATGTTTGCCTCTGGAAACATGAAGCGAAAGCCATTTATTGACAAGAAAAGTTCATTTATAGTCACTCATTCCTTTGAAAGCGTTATTATTGGTTTTAAATGGATTTATAATCTCATTATTGATTTTAAGTTCAGTTTTCTTATAATTTTCGTTAAAACAGAATATAATTGAATGTTTGCATCGAGAAACGTGACACGAAAGCCATCCATTGGCAAGAAAGTTTATTTATAGTCACTCATGCCTTCGGATGCCTTATTACTCGCTTTAAATACTTTTATAGTCTCATTATTGATTTTAAGTTGAATATTATTATATTTTTAGTTAACAAAGATTATAATTGAATGTTTGCCTCTGGAAACATGAAGCGAAAGCCATTTATTGACAAGAAAAGTTCATTTATAGTCACTCATTCCTTTGAAAGCGTTATTATTGGTTTTAAATGGATTTATAATCTCATTATTGATTTTAAGTTCAATTTTCTTATAATTTTCGTTAAAACAGAATATAATTGAATGTTTGCATCGAGAAACGTGACACGAAAGCCATCCATTGGCAAGAAAGTTTATTTATAGTCACTCATGCCTTCGGATGCCTTATTACTCGCTTTAAATACTTTTATAGTCTCATTATTGATTTTAAGTTGAATATTCTTACATTTTTGGTTAGCAAAGATTATAATTGAATGTTTGCCTCGGGAAACGTGAAGCGAAATCCGTCTATTAACAAGAAAAGTTCATTTATAGCCACTCATTCCTTTGAAAACATTATTATTGGTTTTAAATGGATTTATAATCTTATTATTGATTTTAAGTTCAATTTTCTTATAATTTTGGTTAAAAGAGAATATAATTGAATGTTTGCCTTGAGAAACATGATGCGAAAGCCATCCATTGAGAACAAAAGTTTATTTATAGTCACTAATACCTTCGGAAGCGTTATTACTCACTTTAAATGCTTTTATAGTCTCAATATTGATTTTAAGTTGAATTTTCTTACATTTTTCATTAAAACAGATTATAATTGTATGTTTGCCTCAGAAAACATGAAGCGAAAGCCATCCATTGAGAAGAAAAGTTCATTTATTGTCACTCATGCCTTCAAAAGCGTTATTACTGGCTTTAAATGGATTTATAATCTCATTATTGATTTTAAGTTGAATTTTCTTATAATTTTGGTTAAAACATAATATAATTGAATGTTTGCATCGAGAAACGTGATACGAAAGCCATCCATTGGCAAGAAAGTTTATTTATAGTCACTCATGCCTTCGGATGCCTTATTACTCGCTTTAAATACTTTTATAGTCTCATTATTGATTTTAAGTTGAATATTATTATATTTTTGGTTAACAAAGATTATAATTGAATGTTTGCCTCTGGAAACATGAAGCGAAAGCCATTTATTGACAAGAAAAGTTCATTTATAGTCACTCATTCCTTTGAAAGCGTTATTATTGGTTTTAAATGGATTTATAATCTCATTATTGATTTTAAGTTCTATTTTCTTATAATTTTCGTTAAAACAGAATATAATTGAATGTTTGCATCGAGAAACGTGACACGAAAGCCATCCATTGGCAAGAAAGTTTATTTATAGTCACTCATGCCTTCGGATGCCTTATTACTCGCTTTAAATACTTTTATAGTCTCATTATTGATTTTAAGTTGAATAGTCTTACATTTTTGGTTAGCAAAGATTATAATTGAATGTTTGCCTCGGGAAACGTGAAGCGAAATCCGTATATTGACAAGAAAAGTTCATTTATAGTCACTCATTCCTTTGAAAACGTTATTATTGGTTTTAAATGGATTTATAATCTTATTATTGATTTTAAGTTCAATTTTCTTATAATTTTGGTTAAAACATAATATAATTGAATGTTTGCATCGAGAAACGTGATACGAAAGCCCTCCATTGGCAAGAAAGTTTATTTATAGTCACTCATGCCTTCGGATGCCTTATTACTCGCTCTGAATACTTTTATAGTCTCATTATTGATTTTAAGTTGAATATTCTTACATTTTTGGTTAGCAAAGATTATAATTGAATGTTTGCCTTGGGAAACGTGAAGCGAAATCCGTCTATTAACAAGAAAAGTTCATTTATAGGCATTCATTCCTTTGAAAACGTTATTATTGGTTTTAAATGGATTTATAATCTTATTATTGATTTTAAGTTCAATTTTCTTATAATTTTGGTTAAAAGAGAATATAATTGAATGTTTGCCTTGAGAAACATGATGCGAAAGCCATCCATTGAGAACAAAAGTTTATTTATAGTCACTCATGCCTTCGGAAGCCTTATTACTCACTTTAAATGCTTTTATAGTCTCAATATTGATTTTAATTTGAATTTTCTTACATTTTTCATTAAAACATATTATAATTGTATGTTTGCCTCAGAAAACATGAAGCGAAAGCCATCCATTGAGTAGAAAAGTTCATTTATTGTCACTCATTCCTTCAAAAGCGTTATTACTGGCTTTAAATGGATTTATAATCTCATTATTGATTTTAAGTTGAATTTTCTTATAATTTTGGTTAAAACATAATATAATTGAATGTTTGCATCGAGAAACGTGATACGAAAGCCATCCATTGGCAAGAAAGTTTATTTATAGTCACTCATGCCTTCGGATGCCTTATTACTCGCTTTAAATAATTTTATAGTCTCATTATTGATTTTAAGTTGAATATTATTATATTTTTGGTTAACAAAGATTATAATTGAATGTTTGCCTCTGGAAACATGAAGCGAAAGCCATTTATTGACAAGAAAAGTTCATTTATAGTCACTCATTCCTTTGAAAGCGTTATTATTGGTTTTAAATGGATTTATAATCTCATTATTGATTTTAAGTTCAATTTTCTTATAATTTTCGTTAAAACAGAATATAATTGAATGTTTGCATCGAGAAACGTGACACGAAAGCCATCCATTGGCAAGAAAGTTTATTTATAGTCACTCATGCCTTCGGATGCCTTATTACTCGCTCTGAATACTTTTATAGTCTCATTATTGATTTTAAGTTGAATATTCTTACATTTTTGGTTAGCAAAGATTATAATTGAATGTTTGCCTCGGGAAACGTGAAGCGAAATCCGTCTATTAACAAGAAAAGTTCATTTATAGGCATTCATTCCTTTGAAAACGTTATTATTGGTTTTAAATGGATTTATAATCTTATTATTGATTTTAAGTTCAATTTTCTTATAATTTTGGTTAAAAGAGAATATAATTGAATGTTTGCCTTGAGAAACGTGATGCGAAAGCCATCCATTGAGAACAAAAGTTTATTTATAGTCACTCATGCCTTCGGAAGCCTTATTACTCGCTTTAAATGCTTTTATAGTCTCAATATTGATTTTAAGTTGAATTTTCTTACATTTTTCATTAAAACAGATTATAATTGTATGTTTGCCTCAAAAAACATGAAACGAAAGCCATCCATTGAGAAGAAAAGTTCATTTATTGTTACTCATGCCATCCAAAGCGTTATTATTGGCTTTAAATGGATTTATAATCTCATAATTGATTTTAAGTTGAATTTTCTTATATTTTTGGTTAAAACAGAATATAATTGAATGTTTGCCTCGAGAAACCTGACACTAAAGCCGTCCATTGACAACAAAGTTTATTTATAGTCACTCATGCCTTCGGAAGCCTTATTTCTCGCTTTAAATACATTTATAGTCTCATTATTGATTTTAAGTTGAATATGCTTACATTTTTGGTTAACAAAGATTATAATTGAATGTTTGCCTCTGGAAACATGAAGCGAAAGCCATTTATTGACAAGAAAAGTTTATTTATAGTCACTCATTCTTTTGAAAGCGTTATTATTGGTTTTAAATGGATTTATAATCTCATTATTGATTTTAAGTTCAATTTTCTTACAATTTTGGTTAAAACAGAATATAATTGAATGTTTTCCTTGAGAAACGTGACGCGAAATCAATCCATTGATAACAAAAGTTTATTTATAGTCACTCATGCCTTCGGAAGCCTTATTACCCGCTTTAAATGCTTTTATAGTCTCAAAATTGATCTTAAGTTGAATTTTCTTACATTTTTCATTAAAACAGATTATAATTCAATGTTTGCGTCTGAAAACATGAAGCGAAAGCCATTCATTGAGAAGAAAAGTTCATTTATTGTCACTCTTGCCTTCGAAAGCGTTATTACTGGCTTTAAATGGATTTATAATCTCATTATTGATTTTAAGTTGAATTTTCTTATAATTTTGGTGAAAACAGAATATAATTGAATGTTTGCCCCGAGAAACGTGATGCGAAAGCCATCCATTGACAACAAAAGTTTATTTATAGTCACTCATGCCTTCGGAAGCCATATTACTCGCTTTGAATACTTTTATAGTCTCATTATTGATTTTAAGTTGAATACTCTTACATTTTTGGTTAACAAAGATTATAATTAAATGTTTACCTCGGGAAACGAGAAGCGAAAGCCATATATTGACAAGAAAAGTTCATTTATAGTCACTCATTCCTTTGAAAACTTTATTATTGGTTTTAAATGGATTTATAATCTCATTATTGATTTTAAGTTGAATTTTCTTATAATTTTGGTTAAAACAGAATATAATTGAATGTTTGCCTTGAGAAACGTGAGGCGAAAGCCATTCATTAACAACAAAAGTTTATTTATAGTCACTCATGCCTTCGGAAGCCTTATTACTCTCTTTAAATACTTTTATAGTCTCATTTCTTACATTTTTTGTTAAGAAAGATTATAATTGAATGTTTGCCTCGGGAAACATAAAGCGAAAGCCATTTATTGACAAGAAAAGTTCATTTATAGTCACTCATTCTTTTGAAAGCGTTATTATTGGTTTTAAATGGATTTATAATCTCATTATTGAGTTTAAGTTCAATTTTCTTATAATTTTGGTTAAAACAGAATATAATTGAATGTTTGCCTCGAGAAGCGTGACGCGAAAGCCATCCATTGACAAGAAAAGTTTATTTATAGTCACTCATGCCTTCGGAAGCCTTATTACTCGTTTTAAATACTTTTATAGTCTCATTATTGATTATAAGTTGAATATTCTTACATTTTTGGTTAACAAAGATTATAATTGAATGTTCGCCTCGGGAAACGTGAAGCGAAAGCCATCTATTGACAAGAAAAGTTCATTCATAGTCACTCATTCATTTGAAAACGTTATTATTGGTTTTAAATGGATTTATAATCTCATTATTGATTTTAAGTTGAATTTTCTTATAATTTTGGTTAAAAGGGAATATAATTGAATGTTTGCCTTGAGAAACGTGCTGCGAAAGCCATCCATTGACAACAAAAGTTTATTTATAGTCACTCATGCCTTCGGAAGCCTTATTACTCGCTTTAAATGCTTTTATAGTCTCAATATTGATTTTAAGTTG
Source organism: Theobroma cacao (assembly GCF_053813885.1). Taxonomy (NCBI): domain Eukaryota; kingdom Viridiplantae; phylum Streptophyta; class Magnoliopsida; order Malvales; family Malvaceae; genus Theobroma; species Theobroma cacao. The sequence continues at coordinate 29,624,849 of NC_142647.1, forward strand.
AATTTTCTTACATTTTTCATTAAAATAGATTATAATTTTATGTTTGCCTCAGAAAACATGAAGCGAAAGCCATCCATTGAGAAGAAAAGTTCATTTATTGTCACTCATGCCTTCAAAAGCGTTATTACTAGCTTTAAATGGATTTATAATCTCATTATTGATTTTAAGTTGAATTTTCTTATAGTTTTGGTTAAAAGAGAATATAATTGAATGTTTGCATCGAGAAACGTGACACGAAAGCCATCCATTGGCAAGAAAGTTTATTTATAGTCACTCATGCCTTCAGATGCCTTATTACTCGCTTTAAATACTTTTATAGTCTCATTATTGATTTTAAGTTGAATATTCTTATATTTTTGGTTAACAAAGATTATAATTGAATGTTTGCCTTTGGAAACATGAAGCGAAAGCTATTTATTGACAAGAAAAGTTCATTTATAGTCACTCATTCTTTTGAAAGCGTTATTGTTGGTTTTCAATGGATTTATAATCTCATTTTTGATTTCAAGTTCAATTTTCTTATAATTTTGGTTAAAACATAATATAATTGAATGTTTGCCTCGAGAAACCTGAGGCGAAAGCAATCCATTGACAACAAAAGTTTATTTATAGTCACTCATACCTTCGGAAGCCTTATTACCCGCTTTAAATGCTTTTATAGTCTCAAAATTGATCTTAAGTTGAATTTTCTTACATTTTTCATTAAAACAGATTATAATTCAATGTTTGCATCTGAAAACATGAAGCGAAAGCCATCCATTGAGAAGAAAAGTTCATTTATTGTCACTCCTGCCTTCGAAAGCGTTATTACTGGCTTTAAATGGATTTATAATCTCATTATTGATTTTAAGTTGAATTTTCTTATAATTTTGGTGAAAACAGAATATAATTGAATGTTTACCCCGAGAAACGTGACGCGAAAGCCATCCATTGACAAGAAAAGTTTATTTATAGTCACTCATGCCTTCGAAAGCCTTATTACTCGCTTTAAATACTTTTATAATCTCATTATTGATTTTAAGTTGAATATTCTTACATTTTTGGTTAACAAAGATTATAATTGAATGTTTGCCTCGGGAAACGTGAAGCGAAAGCCATCTATTGACAAGAAAAGTTCATTTATAGTTACTCATTCCTTTGAAAACGTTATTATTGGTTTTAAATGGATTTATAATCTCATTATTGATTTTAAGTTGAATTTTCTTATACTTTTGGTTAAAACAGAATATAATTGAATGTTTGCCTTGAGAAACATGACGCGAAAGCCATCCATTGAGAACAAAAGTTTATTTATAGTCACTCATGCCTTCGGAAGCCTTATTACTCGCTTTAAATACTTTTATAGTCTCATTTATTGATTTTAAGTTGAATATTCTTACATTTTTGGTTAAAACAAATTATAATTGAATATTTGCCTTGAGAAATGTGAAGCGAAAGCCGTCTATTGACAAGAAAGGTTTATTTATTGTTACTCATGCCTTCGAAAGTGTTATTACTCGCTTTAAATGGTTTTATATTCTCATTATTGATTTTAAGTTGAGTTTTCTTATATTTTTGGTAAAACAGAATATAATTGAATGTTTGCCGCGAGAAACGTGAAGCAAAAGCCATCCATCGACAAGAATAGTTCATTTATAGTCACTCATTCCTTCGGAAGCCTTATTGCTCGCTTTAAATGGTTTTATAGTCTCATTGTTGATTTTAAGTTGAATTTTCTTACATTTTTTGTTAAAACATATTATAATTGGATGTTTGCCTCAGAAAACGCGAAGCGAAAGCCATCCATTGCCATGAAAAGTTCATTTATTGTCAACCATGCCTTGAAAGCATTATTACTGGCTTTAAGTGGATTTATAATCTCATTATTGATTTTAAGTTGAATTTTCTTATAATTTTGGTTAAAACAAAATATAATTGACTGTTTGCCACGAGAAACGTGACGCGAAAGCCATCCATTGACAAGAAAAGTTTATTTATAGTCACTTATGGCTTCGAAAGCCTTATTACTCGCTTTAAATGCTTTTATAGTCTCAATATTGATTTTAAGTTGAATTTTCGTACATTTTTGGTTAAAACAGATTATAATTGAATGGTTGTTTCAAAAAACCTGAAGCGAAATCCTTCCATTGAGAAGAAAAGTTCATTTATTGTGACTCGTGCCTTCGAAAGCGTTACTACTGGCTTTAAATGGATTTATAATCTCATTGTTGATTTTAAGTTGAATTTTCTTATAATTTTGGTGAAAACAGAATATAATTGAATGTTTGCCTCGAGAAACGTGACGCGAAAGCCATCCATTGACAAGAAAAGTTTATTTATAGTCACTCACGCCTTCGGAAGCCTTATTACTCGCTTTAAATACTTTTATAGTCTGATTATTGATTTTAAGTTGAATATTCTTACATTTTTGGTTAGCAAAGACTATAATAGAATGTTTGCCTCCGGAAACGCGAAGCGAAATCCGTCTATTGACAAGAAAAGTTCATTTATAGTCACTCATTCCTTTGAAAACGTTATTATTGGTTTTAAATGGATTTATAATCTCATTATTAATTTTAAGTTGAATTTTCTTATAATTTTGGTTAAAAGAGAATATAATTGAATGTTTGCCTTGAGAAACGTGATGCGAAAGCCATCATTTACAACAAAAGTTTATTTATAGTCACTCATGCCTTCGAAAGCGTTATTACTCACTTTAAATGCTTTTATAGTCTCAATATTGATTTTAAGTTGAATTTTCTTACATTTTTCATTAAAACAGATTATAATTGTATGTTTGCCTCAGAAAACATGAAGTGAAAGCCATCCATTGAGAAGAAAAGTTCATTTATTGTCACTCATGCCTTCAAAAGCGTTATTACTGGCTTTAAATGGATTTATAATCTCATAATTGATTTTAAGTTGAATTTTCTTATAATTTTGGTTAAAACAGAATATAATTGAATGTTTGCATCGAGAAACGTGATACGAAAGCCATCCATTTGCAAGAAAGTTTATTTATAGTCACTCATGCCTTCGGATGCCTTATTACTCGCTTTAAATACTTTTATAGTCTGATTATTGATTTTAAGTTGAATATTCTTACATTTTTGGTTAACAAAGATTATAATTGAATGTTTGCCTCTGGAAACATGAAGCGAAAGCCATTTATTGACAAGAAAAGTTCATTTATAGTCACTCATTCCTTTGAAAGCGTTATTATTGGTTTTAAATGGATTTATAATCTCATTATTGATTTTAAGTTCAATTTTCTTATAATTTTGGTTAAAACAGAATATAATTGAATGTTTGCATCGAGAAACGTGACACGAAAGCCATCCATTGGCAAGAAAGTTTATTTATAGTCACTCATGCCTTCGGATGCCTTATTACACGCTTTAAATACTTTTATAGTCTCATTATTGATTTTAAGTTGAATATTCTTACATTTTTGGTTAGCAAAGATTATAATTGAATGTTTGCCTCGGGAAACGTGAAGCGAAATCCGTCTATTGACAAGAAAAGTTCATTTATAGTCACTCATTCCTTTGAAAACGTTATTATTGGTTTTAAATGGATTTATAATCTTATTATTGATTTTAAGTTCAATTTTCTTATAATTTTGGTTAAAAGAGAATATAATTGAATGTTTGCCTTGAGAAACATGATGCGAAAGCCATCCATTGAGAACAAAAGTTTATTTATAGTCACTCATGCCTTCGGAAGCGTTATTACTCACTTTAAATGCTTTTATAGTCTCAATATTGATTTTAAGTTGAATTTTCTTACATTTTTCATTAAAACAGATTATAATTGTATGTTTGCCTCAGAAAACATGAAGCGAAAGCCATCCATTGAGAAGAAAAGTTCATTTATTGTCACTCATGCCTTCAAAAGCGTTATTACTGGCTTTAAATGGATTTATAATCTCATTATTGATTTTAAGTTGAATTTTCTTATAATTTTGGTTAAAACATAATATAATTGAATGTTTGCATCGAGAAACGTGATACGAAAGCCATCCATTGGCAAGAAAGTTTATTTATAGTCACTCATGCCTTCGGATGCCTTATTACTCGCTTTAAATACTTTTATAGTCTCATTATTGATTTTAAGTTGAATATTATTATATTTTTGATTAACAAAGATTATAATTGAATGTTTGCCTCTGGAAACATGAAGCGAAAGCCATTTATTGACAAGAAAAGTTCATTTATAGTCACTCATTCCTTTGAAAGCGTTATTATTGGTTTTAAATGGATTTATAATCTCATTATTGATTTTAAGTTCAATTTTCTTATAATTTTGGTTAAAACAGAATATAATTGAATGTTTGCATCGAGAAACGTGACACGAAAGCCATCCATTGGCAAGAAAGTTTATTTATAGTCACTCATGCCTTCGGATGCCTTATTACTCGCTTTAAATACTTTTATAGTCTCATTATTGATTTTAAGTTGAATATTCTTACATTTTTGGTTAGCAAAGATTATAATTGAATGTTTGCCTCGGGAAACGTGAAGCGAAATCCGTCTATTAACAAGAAAAGTTCATTTATAGCCACTCATTCCTTTGAAAACGTTATTATTGGTTTTAAATGGATTTATAATCTTATTATTGATTTTAAGTTCAATTTTCTTATAATTTTGGTTAAAAGAGAATATAATTGAATGTTTGCCTTGAGAAACGTGATGCGAAAGCCATCCATTGAGAACAAAAGTTTATTTATAGTCACTCATGCCTTCGGAAGCCTTATTACTCGCTTTAAATGCTTTTATAGTCTCAATATTGATTTTAAGTTGAATTTTCTTACATTTTTCATTAAAACAGATTATAATTGTATGTTTGCCTCAAAAAACATGAAACGAAAGCCATCCATTGAGAAGAAAAGTTCATTTATTGTTACTCATGCCATCCAAAGCGTTATTATTGGCTTTAAATGGATTTATAATCTCATAATTGATTTTAAGTTGAATTTTCTTATATTTTTGGTTAAAACAGAATATAATTGAATGTTTGCCTCGAGAAACCTGACACGAAAGCCGTCCATTGACAAAAAAGTTTATTGATAGTCACTCATGCCTTCGGAAGCCTTATTTCTCGCTTTAAATACATTTATAGTCTCATTATTGATTTTAAGTTGAATATGCTTGCATTTTTGGTTAACAAAGATTATAATTGAATGTTTGCCTCTGGAAACATGAAGCGAAAGCCATTTATTGACAAGAAAAGTTTACTTATAGTCACTCATTCTTTTGAAAGCGTTATTATTGGTTTTAAATGGATTTATAATCTCATTATTGATTTTAAGTTCAATTTTCTTACAATTTTGGTGAAAACAGAATATAATTGAATGTTTTCCTTGAGAAACGTGACGCGAAATCAATCCATTGATAACAAAAGTTTATTTATAGTCACTCATGCCTTCGGAAGCCTTATTACCCGCTTTAAATGCTTTTATAGTCTCAAAATTGATCTTAAGTTGAATTTTCTTACATTTTTCATTAAAACAGATTATAATTCAATGTTTGCGTCTGAAAACATGAAGCGAAAGCCATTCATTGAGAAGAAAAGTTCATTTATTGTCACTCTTGCCTTCGAAAGCGTTATTACTGGCTTTAAATGGATTTATAATCTCATTATTGATTTTAAGTTGAATTTTCTTATAATTTTGGTGAAAACAGAATATAATTGAATGTTTGCCCCGAGAAACGTGATGCGAAAGCCATCCATTGACAACAAAAGTTTATTTATAGTCACTCATGCCTTCGGAAGCCATATTACTCGCTTTGAATACTTTTATAGTCTCATTATTGATTTTAAGTTGAATACTCTTACATTTTTGGTTAACAAAGATTATAATTAAATGTTTACCTCGGGAAACGAGAAGCGAAAGCCATATATTGACAAGAAAAGTTCATTTATAGTCACTCATTCCTTTGAAAACTTTATTATTGGTTTTAAATGGATTTATAATCTCATTATTGATTTTAAGTTGAATTTTCTTATAATTTTGGTTAAAACAGAATATAATTGAATGTTTGCCTTGAGAAACGTGAGGCGAAAGCCATCCATTAACAACAAAAGTTTATTTATAGTCACTCATGCCTTCGGAAGCCTTATTACTCTCTTTAAATACTTTTATAGTCTCATTTCTTACATTTTTTGTTAAGAAAGATTATAATTGAATGTTTGCCTCGGGAAACATAAAGCGAAAGCCATTTATTGACAAGAAAAGTTCATTTATAGTCACTCATTCTTTTGAAAGCGTTATTATTGGTTTTAAATGGATTTATAATCTCATTATTGAGTTTAAGTTCAATTTTCGTATAATTTTGGTTAAAACAGAATATAATTGAATGTTTGCCTCGAGAAGCGTGACGCTAAAGCCATCCATTGACAAGAAAAGTTTATTTATAGTCACTCATGCCTTCGGAAGCCTTATTACTCGTTTTAAATACTTTTATAGTCTCATTATTGATTATAAGTTGAATATTCTTACATTTTTGGTTAACAAAGATTATAATTGAATGTTCGCCTCGGGAAACATGAAGCGAAAGCCATCTATTGATAAGAAAAGTTCATTCATAGTCACTCATTCCTTTGAAAACGTTATTATTGGTTTTAAATGGATTTATAATCTCATTACTGATTTTAAGTTGAATTTTCTTATAATTTTGGTTAAAAGAGAATATAATTGAATGTTTGCCTTGAGAAACGTGATGCGAAAGCCATCCATTGACAACAAAAGTTTATTTATAGTCACTCATGCCTTCGGAAGCCTTATTACTCGTATTAAATGCTTTTATAGTCTGAATATTGATTTTGAGTTGAATTTTCTTACATTTTTCATTAAAACAGATTATAATTATATGTTTGCCTCAGAAAACATGAAGCGAAAGCCATCCATTGAGAAGAAAAGTTCATTTATTGTCACTCATGCCTTCAAAAGCGTTATTACTGGCTTTAAATGGATTTATAATCTCATTATTGATTTTAAGTTGAATTTTCTTATAATTTTGGTTAAAACAGAATATAATTGAATGTTTGCATCGAGAAACGTGACACGAAAGCCATCCATTGGCAAGAAAGTTTATTTATAGTCACTCATGCCTTCGGATGCCTTATTACTCGCTTTAAATACTTTTATAGTCTCATTATTGATTTTAAGTTGAATATTCTTATATTGTTGGTTAACAAAGATTATAATTGAATGTTTGCCTCGGGAAAAGTGAAGTGAAATCCATCTATTGACAAGAAAAGTTCATTTATAGTCACTCATTCCTTTGAAAACGTTATTATTGGTTTTACAAGGATTTATAATCTCATTATTGATTTTAAGTTGAATTTTCTTATAATTGTGGTTCAAACCGAATATAATTCAATGTTTGCCTTGAGAAACGTGATGCGAAAGCCATCCATTGACAAGAAAAGTTTATTTATAGTCACTCATGCCTTCGAAAGCCTTATTACTCGCTTTAAATACTTTTATAGTCTCATTATTTATTTTAAGTTGAATATTCTTACATTTTTGATTAGCAAAGATTATAATTGAATGTTTGCCTCGGGAAACGTGAAGCGAAATCCATCTATTGACAAGAGAAGTTCATTTATAGTCACTCATTCCTTTGAAAACGTAATTATTGGTTTTAAATGGATTTATAATGTCATTATTGATTTTAAGTTGAGTTTTCTTATAATTTTGGTTAAAAGAGAATATAATTGAATGTTTGCCTTGAGAAACGTGATGCGAAAGCCATCCATTGACAACAAAAGTTTATTTATAGTCACTCATGCCATTGGAAGCCTTATTACTCGCATTAAATGCTTTTATAGTCTGAATATTGATTTTAAGTTGAATTTTCTTACATTTTTCATTAAAACAGATTATAATTATATGTTCGCCTCAGAAAACATGAAGCGAAAGCCATCCATTATGAAGAAAAGTTCATTTATTGTCACTCATGCCTTCAAAAGCGTTATTACTGGCTTTAAATGGATTTATAATCTCAATATTGATTTTAAGTTGAATTTTCTTATAATTTTGGTTAAAACAGAATATAATTGAATGTTTGCATCGAGAAACGTGACACGAAAGCCATCCATTGGCAAGAAATTTTATTTATAGTCACTCATGCCTTCGGATGCCTTATTACTCGCTTTAAATACTTTTATAGTCTCATTATTGATTTTAAGTTGAATATTCTTATATTGTTGGTTAACAAAGATTATAATTGAATGTTTGCCTCGGGAAAAGTGAAGTGAAATCCATCTATTGACAAGAAAAGTTCATTTATAGTCACTCATTCCTTTGAAAACGTTATTATTGGTTTTAAAAGGATTTATAATCTCATTATTGATTTTAAGTTGAATTTTCTTATAATTGTGGTTAAAACCGAATATAATTCAATGTTTGCCTTGAGAAACGTGACGCGAAAGCCATCCATTGACAAGAAAAGTTTATTTATAGTCACTCATGCCTTCGAAAGTCTTATTACTCGCTTTAAATACTTTTATAGTCTCATTATTTATTTTAAGTTGAATATTCTTACATTTTTGATTAGCAAAGATTATAATTGAATGTTTGCCTCGGGAAACGTGAAGCGAAATCCATCTATTGACAAGAGAAGTTCATTTATAGTCACTCATTCCTTTGAAAACGTTATTATTGGTTTTAAATGGATTTATAATATCATTATTGATTTTAAGTTGAGTTTTCTTATAATTTTGGTTAAAAGAGAATATAATTGAATGTTTGCCTTGAGAAACGTGATGCGAAAGCCATCCATTGACAACAAAAGTTTATTTATAGTCACTCATGCCATTGGAAGCCTTATTACTCGCATTAAATGCTTTTATAGTCTGAATATTGATTTTAAGTTGAATTTTCTTACATTTTTCATTAAAACAGATTATAATTATATGTTCGCCTCAGAAAACATGAAGCGAAAGCCATCCATTATGAAGAAAAGTTCATTTATTGTCACTCATGCCTTCAAAAGCGTTATTACTGGCTTTAAATGGATTTATAATCTCAATATTGATTTTAAGTTGAATTTTCTTATAATTTTGGTTAAAACAGAATATAATTGAATGTTTGCATCGAGAAACGTGACACGAAAGCCATCCATTGGCAAGAAATTTTATTTATAGTCACTCATGCCTTCGGATGCCTTATTACTCGCTTTAAATACTTTTATAGTCTCATTATTGATTTTAAGTTGAATATTCTTATATTGTTGGTTAACAAAGATTATAATTGAATGTTTGCCTCGGGAAAAGTGAAGTGAAATCCATCTATTGACAAGAAAAGTTCATTTATAGTCACTCATTCCTTTGAAAACGTTATTATTGGTTTTAAAAGGATTTATAATCTCATTATTGATTTTAAGTTGAATTTTCTTATAATTGTGGTTAAAACCGAATATAATTCAATGTTTGCCTTGAGAAACGTGACGCGAAAGCCATCCATTGACAAGAAAAGTTTATTTATAGTCACTCATGCCTTCGAAAGCCTTATTACTCGCTTTAAATACTTTTATAGTCTCATTATTTATTTTAAGTTGAATATTCTTACATTTTTGATTAGCAAAGATTATAATTGAATGTTTGCCTCGGGAAACGTGAAGCGAAATCCATCTATTGACAAGAGAAGTTCATTTATAGTCACTCATTCCTTTGAAAACGTTATTATTGGTTTTAAATGGATTTATAATGTCATTATTGATTTTAAGTTGAGTTTTCTTATAATTTTGGTTAAAAGAGAATATAATTGAATGTTTGCCTTGAGAAACGTGATGCGAAAGCCATCCATTGACAACAAAAGTTTATTTATAGTCACTCATGCCATTGGAAGCCTTATTACTCGCATTAAATGCTTTTATAGTCTGAATATTGATTTTAAGTTGAATTTTCTTACATTTTTCATTAAAACAGATTATAATTATATGTTCGCCTCAGAAAACATGAAGCGAAAGCCATCCATTATGAAGAAAAGTTCATTTATTGTCACTCATGCCTTCAAAAGCGTTATTACTGGCTTTAAATGGATTTATAATCTCAATATTGATTTTAAGTTGAATTTTCTTATAATTTTGGTTAAAACAGAATATAATTGAATGTTTGCATCGAGAAACGTGACACGAAAGCCATCCATTGGCAAGAAATTTTATTTATAGTCACTCATGCCTTCGGATGCCTTATTACTCGCTTTAAATACTTTTATAGTCTCATTATTGATTTTAAGTTGAATATTCTTATATTGTTGGTTAACAAAGATTATAATTGAATGTTTGCCTCGGGAAAAGTGAAGTGAAATCCATCTATTGACAAGAAAAGTTCATTTATAGTCACTCATTCCTTTGAAAACGTTATTATTGGTTTTAAAAGGATTTATAATCTCATTATTGATTTTAAGTTGAATTTTCTTATAATTGTGGTTAAAACCGAATATAATTCAATGTTTGCCTTGAGAAACGTGACGCGAAAGCCATCCATTGACAAGAAAAGTTTATTTATAGTCACTCATGCCTTCGAAAGCCTTATTACTCGCTTTAAATACTTTTATAGTCTCATTATTTATTTTAAGTTGAATATTCTTACATTTTTGATTAGCAAAGATTATAATTGAATGTTTGCCTCGGGAAACGTGAAGCGAAATCCATCTATTGACAAGAGAAGTTCATTTATAGTCACTCATTCCTTTGAAAACGTTATTATTGGTTTTAAATGGATTTATAATGTCATTATTGATTTTAAGTTGAGTTTTCTTATAATTTTGGTTAAAAGAGAATATAATTGAATGTTTGCCTTGAGAAACGTGATGCGAAAGCCATCCATTGACAACAAAAGTTTATTTATAGTCACTCATGCCATTGGAAGCCTTATTACTCGCATTAAATGCTTTTATAGTCTGAATATTGATTTTAAGTTGAATTTTCTTACATTTTTCATTAAAACAGATTATAATTATATGTTCGCCTCAGAAAACATGAAGCGAAAGCCATCCATTATGAAGAAAAGTTCATTTATTGTCACTCATGCCTTCAAAAGCGTTATTACTGGCTTTAAATGGATTTATAATCTCAATATTGATTTTAAGTTGAATTTTCTTATAATTTTGGTTAAAACAGAATATAATTGAATGTTTGCATCGAGAAACGTGACACGAAAGCCATCCATTGGCAAGAAATTTTATTTATAGTCACTCATGCCTTCGGATGCCTTATTACTCGCTTTAAATACTTTTATAGTCTCATTATTGATTTTAAGTTGAATATTCCTATATTTTTGGTTAACAAAGATTATAATTGAATGTTTTCCTCGGGAAACGTGAAGCGAAATCCATCTATTGATAAGAGAAGTTCATTTATAGTCACTCATGCCTTCAAAAGCGTTATTACTGGCTTTAAATGGATTTATAATCTCATTATTGATTTTAAGTTGAATTTTCTTATAATTTTGGTTAAAAGAGAATATAATTGAATGTTTGCCTTGAGAAACGTGATGCGAAAGCCATCCATTGACAACAAAAGTTTATTTATAGGCACTTATGCCTTCGGAAGCCTTATTACTCGCTTGAAATGCTTTTATAGTCTTAATATTGATTTTAAGTTGAATTTTCTTACATTTTTCATTAAAGCAGATTATAATTGAATGTTTGCGTCAGAAAACATGAAGCGAAAGCCATCCATTGAGAAGAAAAGTTCATTTATTGTCACTCATGCCTTCAAAAGCGTTATTACTGGCTTTAAATGGATTTACAATCTCATTATTGATTTTAAGTTGAATTTTCTTATAGTTTTGGTTAAAACATAATATAATTGAATGTTTGCATCGAGAAACGTGACACGAAAGCCATCCATCGGCAAGAAAGTTTATTTATAGTCACTCATGCCTTCGGATGCCTTATTACTCGCTTTAAATACTTTTATAGTCTCATTATTGATTTTAAGTTGAATATTCTTATATTTTTGGTTAACAAAGATTATAATTGAATGTTTGCCTCCGGAAACATGAAGCGAAAGCTATTTATTAGCAAGAAAAGTTCATTTATAGTCACTCATTCTTTTGAAAGCGTTATTATTGGTTTTCAATGGACTTATAATCTCATTATTGATTTTAAGTTCAATTTTCTTATAATTTTGGTTAAAACAGAATATAATTGAATGTTTGCCTCGAGAAACGTGAGGCGAAAGCAATCCATTGACAACAAAAGTTTATTTATAGTCACTCATACCTTCGGAAGCGTTATTACCCGCTTTAAATGCTTTTATAGTCTCAAAATTGATCTTAAGTTGAATTTTCTTACATTTTTCATTAAAACAGATTATAATTCAATGTTAGCATCTGAAAACATGAAGCGAAAGCCATCCATTGAGAAGAAAAGTTCATTTATTGTCACTCCTGCCTTCGAAAGCGTTATTACTGGCTTTAAATGGATTTATAATCTCATTATTGATTTTTAGTTGAATTTTCTTATAATTTTGGTGAAAACAGAATATAATTGAATGTTTGCCCTGAGAAACGTGACGCGAAAGCCATCCATTGACAAGAAAAGTTTATTTATAGTCACTCATGCCTTCGGAAGCCTTATTACTCGCTTTAAATACTTTTATAATCTCATTATTGATTTTAAGTTGAATTTTCTTACATTTTTCATTAAAACAGATTATAATTGAATGTTTGCCTCAAAAAACAGGAAACGAAAGCCATCCATTGAGAAGAAAAGTTCATTTATTGTTACTCATGCCATCAAAAGCATTATTACTGGCTTTAAATGGATTTATAATATCATTATTGATTTTAAGTCGAATTTTCTTATAGTTTTGGTTAAAACGTAATATAATTCAATGTTTGCATCGAGAAACGTGACACGAAAGCCATCCATTGGCAAGAAAGTTTATTTATAGTCACTCATGCCTTCGGATGCCTTATTACTCGCTTTAAATACTTTTATAGTCTCATTATTGATTTTAAGTTGAATACTCTTATATTTTTGGTTAACAAAGATTATAATTGAATGTTTGCCTCTAGAAACATGAAGCGAAAGTTATTTATTAACAAGGAAAGTTCATTTATAGTCACTCATTCTTTTGAAAGCGTTATTATTGGTTTTCAATGGATTTATAATCTCATTATTGATTTTAAGTTCAATTTTCTTATAATTTTGGTTAAAACAGAATATAATTGAATGTTTGCCTCGAGAAACGTGAGGCGAAAGCAATCCATTGACAACAAAAGTTTATTTATAGTCACTCATACCTTCGGAAGCCTTATTACCCGCTTTAAATGCTTTTATAGTCTCAAAATTGATCTTAAGTTGAATTTTCTTACATTTTTCATTAAAACAGATTATAATTCAATGTTTGCATCTGAAAACATGAAGCGAAAGCCATCCATTGAGAAGAAAAGTTCATTTATTGTCACTCCTGCCTTCGAAAGCGTTATTACTGGCTTTAAATGGATTTATAATCTCATTACTGATTTTAAGTTGAATTTTCTTATAATTTTGGTGAAAACAGAATATAATTGAATGTTTGCCCCGAGAAACGTGACGCGAAAGCCATCCATTGACAAGAAAAGTTTATTTATAGTCACTCATGCCTTCGGAAGCCTTATTACTCGCTTTAAATACTTTTATAATCTCATTATTGATTTTAAGTTGAATATTCTTACATTTTTGGTTAACAAAGATTATAATTGAATGTTTGCCTCGGGAAACGTGAAGCGAAAGCCATCTATTGACAAGAAAAGTTCATTTATAGTTACTCATTCCTTTGAAAACGTTATTATTGGTTTTAAATGGATTTATAATCTCATTATTGATTTTAAGTTGAATTTTCTTATACTTTTGGTTAAAACAGAATATAATTGAATGTTTGCCTTGAGAAACATGATGCGAAAGCCATCCATTGAGAACAAAAATTTATTTATAGTCACTCATGCCTTCGGAAGCCTTATTACTCGCTTTAAATACTTTTATAGTCTCATTTATTGATTTTAAGTTGAATATTCTTACATTTTTGGTTAAAACAAATTATAATTGAATATTTGCCTTGAGATACGTGAAGCGAAAGCCGTCTATTGACAAGAAAGGTTTATTTATTGTTACTCATGCCTTCGAAAGTGTTATTACTCGCTTTAAATGGTCTTATATTCTCATTATTGATTTTAAGTTGAGTTTTCTTATATTTTTGGTAAAACAGAATATAATTGAATGTTTGCCGCGAGAAACGTGAAGCGAAAGCCATTCATCGACAAGAATAGTTCATTTATAGTCACTCATTCCTTCGGAAGCCTTATTGCTCGCTTTAAATGATTTTATAGTCTCATTATTGATTTTAAGTTGAATTTTCTTACATTTTTTGTTAAAACAGATTATAATTGGATGTTTGCCTCAGAAAACGCGAAGCGAAAGCCATCCATTGCCATGAAAAGTTCATTTATTGTCAACCATGCCTTGAAAGCATTATTACTGGCTTTAAGTGGATTTATAATCTCATTATTGATTTTAAGTTGAATTTTCTTATAATTTTGGTTAAAACAAAATATAATTGACTGTTTGCCACGAGAAAGGTGACGCGAAAGCCATCCATTGACAAGAAAAGTTTATTTATAGTCACTTATGGCTTCGAAAGCCTTATTACTCGCTTTAAATGCTTTTATAGTCTTAATATTGATTTTAAGTTGAATTTTCGTACATTTTTGGTTAAAACAGATTATAATTGAATGGTTGTTTCAAAAAACCTGAAGCGAAATCCTTCCATTGAGAAGAAAAGTTCATTTATTGTGACTCGTGCCTTCGAAAGCGTTACTACTGGCTTTAAATGGATTTATAATCTCATTATTGATTTTAAGTTGAATTTTCTTATAATTTTGGTGAAAACAGAATATAATTGAATGCTTGCCTCGAGAAACGTGACGCGAAAGCCATCCATTGACAAGAAAAGTTTATTTATAGTCACTCATGCCTTCGAAAGCCTTATTACTCGCTTTAAATACTTTTATAGTCTGATTATTGATTTTAAGTTGAATATTCTTACATTTTTGGTTAGCAAAGACTATAATTGAATGTTTGCCTCCGGAAACGCGAAGCGAAATCCGTCTATTGACAAGAAAAGTTCATTTATAGTCACTCATTCCTTTGAAAACGTTATTATTGGTTTTAAATGGATTTATAATCTCATTCTTGATTTTAAGTTGAATTTTCTTATAATTTTGGTTAAAAGAGAATATAATTGAATGTTTGCCTTGAGAAACGTGATGCGAAAGCCATCCATTTACAACAAAAGTTTATTTATAGTCACTCATGCCTTCGGAAGCGTTATTACTCACTTTAAATGCTTTTATAGTCTCAATATTGATTTTAAGTTGAATTTTCTTACATTTTTCATTAAAACAGATTATAATTGTATGTTTGCCTCAGAAAACATGAAGCGAAAGCCATCCATTGAGAAGAAAAGTTCATTTATTGTCACTCATGCCTTCAAAAGCGTTATTACTGGCTTTAAATGGATTTATAATCTCATTATTAATTTTAAGTTGAATTTTCTTATAATTTTGGTTAAAACAGAATATAATTGAATGTTTGCATCGAGAAACGTGATACGAAAGCCATCCATTTGCAAGAAAGTTTATTTATAGTCACTCATGCCTTCGGATGCCTTATTACTCACTTTAAATACTTTTATAGTCTCATTATTGATTTTAAGTTTAATATTATTATATTTTTGGTTAACAAAGATTATAATTGAATGTTTGCCTCTAGAAACATGAAGCGAAAGCCATTTATTGACAAGAAAAGTTCATTTATAGTCACTCATTCCTTTGAAATCGTTATTATTGGTTTTAAATGGATTTATAATCTTGTTATTGGTTTTAAGTTCAATTTTCTTATAATTTTGGTTAAAAGAGAATATAATTGAATGTTTGCCTGGAGAAACGTGATGCGAAAGCCATCCATTGAGAACAAAAGTTTATTTATAGTCACTCATGCCTTCGAAAGCCTTATTACTCGCTTTAAATGCTTTTATAGTCTCAATATTGATTTTAAGTTGAATTTTCTTACATTTTTCATCAAAACAGATTATAATTGAATGTTTGCCTCAAAAAACAGGAAACGAAAGCCATCCATTGAGAAGAAAAGTTCATTTATTGTTACTCATGCCATCAAAAGCGTTATTACTGGCTTTAAATGGATTTATAATATCATTATTGATTTGAAGTTGAATTTTCTTACAATTTTGGTTAAAACAAAATATAATTGACTGTTTGCCACGAGAAACGTGATGCGAAAGCCATCCATTGACAACAAAAGTTTATTTATAGTCACTTATGCCTTCGAAAGCCTTATTACTCGCTTTAAATGCTTTTATAGTCTCAATATTGATTTTAAGTTGAATTCTCTTACATTTTTGGTTAAAATAGATTATAATTGAATGGTTGTTTTGGAAAACGTGAAGCGAAATCCTTCGATTGAGAAGAAAAGTTCATTTATTGTCACTCGTGCCATCGAAAGCGTTACTACTTACTTTAAATGGATTTATAATCTCATTATTTATTTTAACTTGAATGTTCTTATAATTTTGGTGAATACAGAATATAATTGAATGTTTACCTCGAGAAACGTGACGCGAAAGCAATCCATTGACAACAAAAGTTTATTTATAGTCACTCATGCCTTCAGAAGCCTTATTACTTGCTTTAAATGCTTTTATAGTCTCAAAATTGATCTTAAGTTGAATTTTCTTACATTTTTCATTAAAACAGATTATAATTCAGTGTTTGCATCTGAAAACATGAAGCAAAAGCCATCCATTGAGAAGCAAAGTTCATTTATTGTCACTCCTTCCTTTGAAAACGTTATTATTGGTTTTAAATGGATTTATAATCTCATTATTGATTTTAAGTTGAATTTTCTTATACTTTTGGTTAAAACAGAATATAATTGAATGTTTGCCTTGAGAAACGTGACGCGAAAGCCATCCATTGAGAACAAAAGTTTATTTATAGTCACTCATGCCTTCAAAAGCATTATTACTGGCTTTAAATGGATTTATAATCTCATTATTGATTTTAAGTTGAATTTTCTTATAATTTTGGTGAAAACAGAATATAATTGAATGTTTGCCTCGAGAAACGTGACACGAAAGCCATCCATTGACAAGAAAATTTATTTATAGTCACTCATGCTTTCGAAAGCCTTATTACTCGCTTTAAAAACTTTTATAGTCTCATTATTGATTTTAAGTTGAATATTCTTACATTTTTGGTTAACAAAGATTATAATTAAATGTTTGCCTCGGGAAACGAGAAGCGAAAGCCATCTATTGACAAAAAAAGTTCATTTATAGTCACTCATTCCTTTGAAAACTTTATTATTGGTTTTAAATGGATTTATAATCTCATTATTGATTTTAAGTTGAATTTTCTTATAATTTTGGTTAAAACAAAATATAATTGAATGTTTGCCTTGAGAAACGTGAGGCGAAAGCCATCCATTAACAACAAAAGTTTATTTATAGTCACTCATGCCTTCGGAAGCCTTATTACTCTCTTTAAATACTTTTATAGTCTCATTTCTTATATTTTTTGTTAAGAAAGATTATAATTGAATGTTTGCCTCAAGAAACATAAAGCGAAAGCCATTTATTGACAAGAAAAATTCATTTATAGTCACTCATTCCTTTGAAAGCGTTATTATTGGTTTTAAATGGATTTATAATCTCATTATTGATTTTAAGTTCAATTTTCTTATAATTTTGGTTAAAACAGAATATAATTGAATGTTTGCCTCGAGAAGTGTGACGCGAAAGCCATCCATTGACAACAAAAGTTTATTTATAGTCACTCATGCCTTCGGAAGCCTTATTACTTGTTTTAAATACTTTTATAGTCTCATTATTGATTTTAAGTTAAATATTCTTACATTTTTGGTTAAGAAAGATTATAATTGAATGTTTGCCTCGGGAAACGTGAAGCGAAAGCCATCTATTGACAAGAAAAGTTCATTTATAGTCACTCATTCCTTTGAAAACGTTATTATTGGTTTTAAATGGATTTATAATCTCATTATTGATTTGAAGTTGAATTTTCTTATAATTTTGGTTAAAAGAGAATATAATTGAATGTTTGCCTTGAGAAACGTGATGCGAAAGCCATCCATTGACAACAAAAGTTTATTTATAGTCACTCATGCCTTCGGAAGCCTTATTACTCGCTTTAAATGCTTTTATTGTCTCAATATTGATTTTAAGTTGAATTTTCTTACACTTTTCATTAAAACAGATTATAATTTTATGTTTGCCTCAGAAAACGCGAAGCGAAAGCCATCCATTGCCATGAAAAGTTCATTTATTGTCAACCATGCCTTGAAAGCATTATTACTGGCTTTAAGTGGATTTATAATCTCATTATTGATTTTAAGTTGAATTTTCTTATAATTTTGGTTAAAACAAAATATAATTGACTGTTTGCCACGAGAAACGTGACGCGAAAGCCATCCATTGACAAGAAAAGTTTATTTATAGTCACTTATGGCTTCGAAAGCCTTATTACTCGCTTTAAATGCTTTTATAGTCTCAATATTGATTTTAAGTTGAATTTTCGTAAATTTTTGGTTAAAACAGATTATAATTGAATGGTTGTTTCAAAAAACCTGAAGCGAAATCCTTCCATTGAGAAGAAAAGTTCATTTATTGTGACTCGTGCCTTCGAAAGCGTTACTACTGGCTTTAAATGGATTTATAATCTCATTATTGATTTTAAGTTGAATTTTCTTATAATTTTGGTGAAAACAGAATATAATTGAATGTTTGCCTCGAGAAACGTGACGCGAAAGCCATCCATTGACAAGAAAAGTTTATTTATAGTCACTCACACCTTCGGAAGCGTTATTACTCGCTTTAAATACTTTTATAGTCTGATTATTGATTTTAAGTTGAATATTCTTACATTTTTGGTTAGCAAAGATTATAATTGAATGTTTACCTCTGGAAACGCGAAGCGAAATCCGTCTATTGACAAGAAAAGTTCATTTATAGTCACTCATTCCTTTGAAAACGTTATTATTGGTTTTAAATGGATTTATAATCTCATTATTGATTTTCAGTTGAATTTTCTTATAATTTTGGTTAAAAGAGAATATAATTGAATGTTTGCCTTGAGAAACGTGATGCGAAAGCCATCCATTGAGAACAAAAGTTTATTTATAGTCACTCATGCCTTCGGAAGCCTTATTACTCGCTTTAAATGCTTTTATAGTCTCAATATTGATTTTAAGTTGAATTTTCTTACATTTTTCATCAAAACAGATTATAATTGAATGTTTGCCTTAAAAAACAGGAAACGAAAGCCATCCATTGAGAAGAAAAGTTCAGTTATTGTTACTCATGCCATCAAAAGCGTTATTACTGGCTTTAAATGGATTTATAATATCATTATTGATTTGAAGTTGAATTTTCTTACAATTTTGGTTAAAACAAAATATAATTGACTGTTTGCCACGAGAAACGTGACGCGAAAGCCATCCATTGACAACAAAAGTTTATTTATAGTCACTTATACCTTCGAAAGCCTTATTACTCGCTTTAAATGCTTTTATAGTCTCAATATTGATTTTAAGTTGAATTCTCTTACATTTTTGGTTAAAATAGATTATAATTGAATGGTTGTTTCGGAAAACGTGAAGCGAAATCCTTCGATTGAGAAGAAAAGTTCATTTATTGTCACTCGTGCCATCGAAAGCGTTACTACTTACTTTAAATGGATTTATAATCTCATTATTTATTTTAACTTGAATGTTCTTATAATTTTGGTGAATACAGAATATAACTGAATGTTTACCTCGAGAAACGTGACGCGAAAGCAATCCATTGACAACAAAAGTTTATTTATAGTCACTCATGCCTTCAGAAGCCTTATTACCTGCTTTAAATGCTTTTATAGTCTCAAAATTGATCTTAAGTTGAATTTTCTTACATTTTTCATTAAAACAGATTATAATTCAGTGTTTGCATCTGAAAACATGAAGCAAAAGCCATCCATTGAGAAGAAAAGTTCATTTATTGTCACTCCTTCCTTTGAAAACGTTATTATTGGTTTTAAATGGATTTATAATCTCATTATTGATTTTAAGTTGAATTTTCTTATACTTTTGGTTAAAACAGAATATAATTGAATGTTTGCCTTGAGAAACGTGACGCGAAAGCCATCCATTGAGAACAAAAGTTTATTTATAGTCACTCATGCCTTCAAAAGCATTATTACTAGCTTTAAATGGATTTATAATCTCATTATTGATTTTAAGTTGAATTTTCTTATAATTTTGGTGAAAACAGAATATAATTGAATGTTTGCCTCGAGAAACGTGACAAGAAAGCCATCCATTGACAAGAAAATTTATTTATAGTCACTCATGCTTTCGAAAGCCTTATTACTCGCTTTAAATACTTTTATAGTCTCATTATTGATCTTAAGTTGAATATTCTTACATTTTTGGTTAACAAAGATTATAATTAAATGTTTGCCTCGGGAAACGAGAAGCGAAAGCCATCTATTGATAAGAAAAGTTCATTTATAGTCACTCATTCCTTTGAAAACTTTATTATTGGTTTTAAATGGATTTATAATCTCATTATTGATTTTAAGTTGAATTTTCTTATAATTTTGGTTAAAACAGAATATAATTGAATGTTTGCCTTGAGAAACGTGAGGCGAAAGCCATCCATTAACAACAAAAGTTTATTTATAGTCACTCATGCCTTCGGAAGCCTTATTACTCTCTTTAAATACTTTTATAGTCTCATTTCTTATATTTTTTGTTAAGAAAGATTATAATTGAATGTTTGCCTCAAGAAACATAAAGCGAAAGCCATTTATTGACAAGAAAAATTCATTTATAGTCACTCATTCCTTTGAAAGCGTTATTATTGGTTTTAAATGGATTTATAATCTCATTATTGATTTTAAGTTCAATTTTCTTATAATTTTGGTTAAAACAGAATATAATTGAATGTTTGCCTCGAGAAGTGTGACGCGAAAGCCATCCATTGACAACAAAAGTTTATTTATAGTCACTCATGCCTTCGGAAGCCTTATTACTTGTTTTAAATACTTTTATAGTCTCAATATTGATTTTAAGTTGAATTTTCGTACATTTTTGGTTAAAACAGATTATAATTGAATGGTTGTTTAAAAAAACCTGAAGCGAAATCCTTCCATTGAGAAGAAAAGTTCATTTATTGTGACTCGTGCCTTCGAAAGCGTTACTACTGGCTTTAAATGGATTTATAATCTCATTATTGATTTTAAGTTGAATTTTCTTACATTTTTGGTTAAGAAAGATTATAATTGAATGTTTGCCTCGGGAAACGTGAAGCGAAAGCCATCTATTGACAAGAAAAGTTCATTTATAGTCACTCATTCCTTTGAAAACGTTATTATTGGTTTTAAATGGATTTATAATCTCATTATTGATTTGAAGTTGAATTTTCTTATAATTTTGGTTAAAAGAGAATATAATTGAATGTTTGCCTTGAGAAACGTGATGCGAAAGCCATCCATTGACAACAAAAGTTTATTTATAGTCACTCATGCCTTCGGAAGCCTTATTACTCGCTTTAAATGCTTTTATAGTCTCAATATTTATTTTAAGTTGAATTTTCTTACACTTTTCATTAAAACAGATTATAATTTTATGTTTGCCTCAGAAAACGCGAAGCGAAAGCCATCCATTGCCATGAAAAGTTCATTTATTGTCAACCATGCCTTGAAAGCATTATTACTGGCTTTAAGTGGATTTATAATCTCATTATTGATTTTAAGTTGAATTTTCTTATAATTTTGGTTAAAACAAAATATAATTGACTGTTTGCCACGAGAAACGCGACGCGAAAGCCATCCATTGACAAGAAAAGTTTATTTATAGTCACTTATGGCTTCGAAAGCCTTATTACTCGCTTTAAATGCTTTTATAGTCTCAATATTGATTTTAAGTTGAATTTTCGTACATTTTTGGTTAAAACAGATTATAATTGAATGGTTGTTTAAAAAAACCTGAAGCGAAATCCTTCCATTGAGAAGAAAAGTTCATTTATTGTGACTCGTGCCTTCGAAAGCGTTACTACTGGCTTTAAATGGATTTATAATCTCATTATTGATTTTAAGTTGAATTTACTTATAATTTTGGTGAAAACAGAATATAATTGAATGTTTGCCTCGAGAAACGTGACGCGAAAGCCATCCATTGACAAGAAAAGTTTATTTATAGTCACTCACACCTTCGAAAGCCTTATTACTCGCTTTAAATACTTTTATAGTCTGATTATTGATTTTAAGTTGAATATTCTTACATTTTTGGTCAGCAAAGATTATAATTGAATGTTTGCCTCCGGAAATGCGAAGCGAAATCCGTCTATTGACAAGAAAAGTTCATTTATAGTCACTCATTCCTTTGAAAACGTTATTATTGGTTTTAAATGGATTTATAATCTCATTATTGATTTGAAGTTGAATTTTCTTATAATTTTGGTTAAAAGAGAATATAATTGAATTTTTGCCTTGAGAAACGTGATGCGAAAGCCATCCATTGACAACAAAAGTTTATTTATAGTCACTCATGCCTTCGAAAGCCTTATTACTCGCATTAAATGCTTTTATAGTCTGAATATTGATTTTAAGTTGAATTTTCTTACATTTTTCATTAAAACAGATTATAATTGTATGTTTGCCTCAGAAAACATGAAGCGAAAGCCATCCATTGAGAAGAAAAGTTCATTTATTGTCACTCATGCCTTCAAAAGCGTTATTACTGGCTTTAAATGGATTTACAATCTCATTATTGATTTTAAGTTGAATTTTCTTATAATTTTGGTTAAAACAGAATATAATTGAATGTTTGCATCGAGAAACGTGATACGAAAGCCATCCATTTACAAAAAAGTTTATTTATAGTCACTCATGCCTTCGGATGCCTTATTACTCGCTTTAAAGACTTTTATAGTCTCATTATTGATTTTAAGTTGAATATTCTTACATTTTTGGTTAGCAAAGATTATAATTGAATGTTTGCCTCGGGAAACGTGAAGCGAAATCCATCTATTGACAAGAAAAGTTCATTTATAGCCACTCATTCCTTTGAAAATGTTATTATTGGGTTTAAATGGATTTATAATCTTATTATTGATTTTAAGTTCAATTTTCTTATAATTTTGGTTAAAAGAGAATATAATTGAATGTTTGCCTTGAGAAACGTGATGCGAAAGCCATCCATTGACAACAAAAGTTTATTTATAGTCACTCATGCCTTCGGAAGCCTTATTACTCGCTTTAAATGCTTTTATAGTCTCAATATTGATTTTAAGTTGAATTTTCTTACATTTTTCATTAAAACAAATTATAATTGTATGTTTGCCTCAAAAACCATGAAACGAAAGCCATCCATTGAGAAGAAAAGTTCATTTATTGTTACTCATGCCATCCAAAGCGTTATTACTGGCTTTAAATAGATTTATAATCTCATAATTGATTTTAAGTTGAATTTTCTTATATTTTTGCTTAAAACAGAATATAATTGAATGTTTGCCTCGAGAAACCTGACACGAAAGCCGTCCATTGACAAAAAAGTTTATTTATAGTCACTCATGCCTTCGGAAGCCTTATTGCTCGCTTTAAATACTTTTATAGTCTCATTATTGATTTTAAGTTGAATATGCTTACATTTTTTGTTAACAAAGATTATAATTGAATGTTTGCCTCTGGAAACATGAAGCGAAAGCCATTTATTGACAAGAAAAGTTTATTTATAGTCACTTAATCTTTTGAAAGCGTTATTATTGGTTTTAAATGGATTTATAATCTCATTATTGATTTTAAGTTCAATTTTCTTATAATTTTGGTTAAAACAGAATATAATTGAATGTTTTCCTCGAGAAACGTGACGCGAAATCAATCCATTGACAACAAAAGTTTATTTATAGTCACTCATGCCTTCGGAACCCTTATTACCCGCTTTAAATGCTTTTATAGTGTCAAAATTGATCTTAAGTTGAATTTTCTTACATCTTTCATTAAAACAGAGTATAATTCAATGTTTGTGTCTGAAAACATGAAGCGAAAGCCATTCATTGAGAAGAAAAGTTCATTTATTGTCACTCTTGCCTTCGAAAGCGTTATTACTGGCTTTAAATGGATTTATAATCTCATTATTTATTTTAAGTTGAATTTTCTTATAATTTTGGTGAAAACAGAATATAATTGAATGTTTGCCCCGAGAAACATGATGCGAAAGCCATCCATTGACAACAAAAGTTTATTTATAGTCACTCATGCCTTCGGAAGTCATATTACTCGCTTTGAATACTTTTATAGTCTCATTATTGATATTAAGTTGAATACTCTTACATTTTTGGTTAACAAAGATTATAATTAAATGTTTGCCTCGGGAAACGAGAAGCGAAAGCCATATATTGACAAGAAAAGTTCATTTATAGTCACTCATTCCTTTGAAAACTTTATTATTGGTTTTAAATGGATTTATAATCTCATTATTGATTTTAAGTTGAATTTTCTTATAATTTTAGTTAAAACAGAATATAATTGAATGTTTGCCTTGAGAAACGTGAGGCGAAAGCCATCCATTAACAACAAAAGTTTATTTATAGTCACTCATGCCTTCGGAAGCCTTATTACTCTCTTTAAATACTTTTATAGTCTCATTTCTTACATTTTTTGTTAAGAAAGATTATAATTGAATGTTTGCCTCGGGAAACATAAAGCGAAAGCCATTTATTGACAAGAAAAGTTCATTTATAGTCACTCATTCTTTTGAAAGCGTTATTATTGGTTTTAAATGGATTTATAATCTCATTATTGAGTTTAAGTTCAATTTTCTTATAATTTTGGTTAAAACAGAATATAATTGAATGTTTGCCTCGAGAAGCGTGACGCGAAAGCCATCCATTGACAAGAAAAGTTTATTTATAGTCACTCATGCCTTCGGAAGCCTTATTACTCGTTTTAAATACTTTTATAGTCTCATTATTGATTATAAGTTGAATATTCTTACATTTTTGGTTAGCAAAGATTATAATTGATTGTTCACCTCGGGAAACGTGAAGCGAAAGCCATCTATTGACAAGAAAAGTTCATTCATACTCACTCATTCCTTTGAAAACGTTATTATTGGTTTTAAATGGATTTATAATCTCATTATTGATTTTAAGTTGAATTTTCTTATAATTTTGGTTAAAAGAGAATATAATTGAATGTCTGCCTTGAGAAACGTGATGTGAAAGCCATCCATTGACAACAAAAGTTTATTTATAGTCACTCATGCCTTCGGAAGCCTTATTACTCGCATTAAATGCTTTTATAGTCTGAATATTGATTTTGAGTTGAATTTTCTTACATTTTTCATTAAAACAGATTATAATTATATGTTTGCCTCAGAAAACATGAAGCGAAAGCCATCCATTGAGAAGAAAAGTTCAATTATTGTCACTCATGCCTTCAAAAGCGTTATTACTGGCTTTAAATGGATTTATAATCTCATTATTGATTTTAAGTTGAATTTTCTTATAATTTTGGTTAAAACAGAATATAATTGAATGTTTGCATCGAGAAACGTGACACGAAAGCCATCCATTGGCAAGAAAGTTTATTTATAGTCACTCATGCCTTCGGATGCCTTATTACTCGCTTTAAATACTTTTATAGTCTCATTATTGATTTTAAGTTGAATATTCTTATATTTTTGGTTAACAAAGATTATAATTGAATGTTTGCCTCGGGAAAAGTAAAGCGAAATCCATCTATTGACAAGAAAAGTTCATTTATAGTCACTCATTCCTTTGAAAACGTTATTATTGGTTTTAAAAGGATTTATAATCTCATTATTGATTTTAAGTTGAATTTTCTTATAATTTTGGTTAAAATCGAATATAATTGAATGTTTGCCTCGAGAAACGTGACGCGAAAGCCATCCATTGACAAGAAAAGTTTATTTATAGTCACTCATGCCTTCGAAAGCCTTATTACTCGCTTTAAATACTTTTATAGTCTCATTATTTATTTTAAGTTGAATATTCTTACATTTTTGATTAGCAAATATTATAATTGAATGTTTGCCTCGGGAAACGTGAAGCGAAATCCATCTATTGACAAGAGAAGTTCATTTATAGTCACTCATTCCTTTGAAAACGTTATTATTGGTTTTAAATGGATTTATAATATCATTATTGATTTTAAGTTGAGTTTACTTATAATTTTGGTTAAAAGAGAATATAATTGAATGTTTGCCTTGAGAAACGTGATGCGAAAGCCATCCATTGACAACAAAAGTTTATTTATAGTCACTCATGCCTTCGGAAGCCTTATTACTCGCATTAAATGCTTTTATAGTCTGAATATTGATTTTAAGTTGAATTTTCTTACATTTTTCATTAAAACAGATTATAATTATATGTTCGCCTCAGAAAACATGAAGCGAAAGCAATCCATTATGAAGAAAAGTTCATTTATTGTCACTCATGCCTTCAAAAGCGTTATTACTGGCTTTAAATGGATTTATAATCTCATTATTGATTTTAAGTTGAATTTTCTTATAATTTTGGTTAAAACAGAATATAATTGAATGTTTGCATCGAGAAACGTGACACGAAAGCCATCCATTGGCAAGAAATTTTATTTATAGTCACTCATGCCTTCGGATGCCTTATTACTCGCTTTAAATACTTTTATAGTCTCATTATTGATTTTAAGTTGAATATTCCTATATTTTTGGTTAACAAAGATTATAATTGAATGTTTGCCTCGGGAAACGTGAAGCGAAATCCATCTATTGACAAGAAAAGTTCATTTATAGTCACTCATTCCTTTGAAAACGTTATTATTGGTTTTAAATGGATTTATAATCTCATTATTGATTTTAAGTTGAATTTTCTTATAATTTTGGTTAAAACCGAATATAATTGAATGTTTGCCTCAAGAAACGTGACGCAAAAGCCATCCATTGACAAGAAAAGTTTATTTATAGTCATTCATGCCTTCGAAAGCCTTATTACTCGCTTTAAATACTTTTATAGTCTCATTATTTATTTTAAGTTGAATATTCTTACATTTTTGGTTAGCAAAGATTATAATTGAATGTTTACCTCGGGAAACGTGAAGCGAAATCCATCTATTGACAAGAGAAGTTCATTTATAGTCACTCATTTTTTTGAAAACGTTATTATTGGTTTTAAATGGATTTATAATGTCATTATTGATTTTAAGTTGAGTTTTCTTATAATTTTGGTTAAAAGAGAATATAATTGAATGTTTGCCTGGAGAAACGTGATGCGAAAGCCATCCATTGACAACAAAAGTTTATTTATAGGCGCTTATGCCTTCGGAAGCCTTATTACTCGCTTGAAATGCTTTTATAGTCTTAATATTGATTTTAAGTTGAATTTTCTTACATTTTTCATTAAAGCAGATTATAATTGAATGTTTGCCTCAGAAAACATGAAGCGAAGGCCATCCATTGAGAAGGAAAGTTCATTTATTGTCACTCATGCCTTCAAAAGCGTTATTACTGGCTTTAAATGGATTTACAATCTCATTATTGATTTTAAGTCGAATTTTCTTATAGTTTTGGTTAAAACGTAATATAATTGAATGTTTGCATCGAGAAACGTGACACGAAAGCCATCCATTGGCAAGAAAGTTTATTTATCGTCACTCATGCCTTCGGATGCCTTATTACTCGCTTTAAATACTTTTATAGGCTCATTATTGATTTTAAGTTGAATACTCTTATATTTTTGGTTAACAAAGATTATAATTGAATGTTTGCCTCTGGAAACATGAAGCGAAAGCTATTTATTAACAAGAAAAGTTCATTTATAGTCACTCATTCTTTTGAAAGCGTTATTATTGGTTTTCAATGGATTTATAATCTCATTATTGATTTTAAGTTCAATTTTCTTATAATTTTGGTTAAAACAGAATATAATTGAATGTTTGCCTCGACAAACGTGAGGCGAAAGCAATCCATTGACAACAAAAGTTTATTTATAGTCACTCATACCTTCGGAAGCCTTATTACCCGCTTTAAATGCTTTTATAGTCTCAAAATTGATCTTAAGTTGAATTTTCTTACATTTTTCATTAAAACAGATTATAATTCAATGTTTGCATCTGAAAACATGAAGCGAAAGCCATCCATTGAGAAGAAAAGTTCATTTATTGTCACTCTTGCCTTCGAAAGCGTTATTACTGGCTTTAAATGGATTTATAATCTCATTATTGATTTTAAGTTGAATTTTCTTATAATTTTGGTGAAAACAGAATATAATTGAATGTTTGCCCCGAGAAACGTGACGCGAAAGCCATCCATTGACAAGAAAAGTTTATTTATAGTCACTCATGCCTTCGGAAGCCTTATTACTCACTTTAAATACTTTTATAATCTCATTATTGATTTTAAGTTGAATATTCTTACATTTTTGGTTAACAAAGATTATAATTGAATGTTTACCTCGGGAAACGTGAAGCGAAAGCCATCTATTGACAAGAAAAGTTCATTTATAGTTACTCATTCCTTTGAAAACGTTATTATTGGTTTTAAATGGATTTATAATCTCATTATTGATTTTAAGTTGAATTTTCTTATACTTTTGGTTAAAACAGAATATAATTGAATGTTTGCCTTGAGAAAGATGACGCGAAAGCCATCCATTGAGAACAAAAGTTTATTTATAGTCACTCATGCCTTCCGAAGCCTTATTACTCGCTTTAAATACTTTTATAGTCTCATTTATTGATTTTAAGTTGAATATTCTTACATTTTTGGTTAAAAAAAATTATAATTGAATATTTACCTTGAGAAACGTGAAGCGAAAGCCGTCTATTGACAAGAAAGGTTTATTTATTGTTACTCATGCCTTCGAAAGTGTTATTACTCGCTTTAAATGGTTTTATATTCTCATTATTGATTTTAAGTTGAGTTTTCTTATATTTTTGGTAAAACAGAATATAATTGAATGTTTGCCGCGAGAAACGTGAAGCGAAAGCCATCCATCGACGAGAATAGTTCATTTATAGTCACTCATTTCTTCGGAAGCCTTATTGCTCGCTTTAAATGGTTTTATAGTCTCATTATTGATTTTAAGTTGAATTTTCTTACATTTTTTGTTAAAACAGATTATAATTGGATGTTTGCCTCAGAAAACGCGAAGCGAAAGCCATCCATTGCCATGAAAAGTTCATTTATTGTCAACCATGCCTTGAAAGCATTATTACTGGCTTTAAGTGAATTTATAATCTCATTATTGATTTTAAGTTGAATTTTCTTATAATTTTGGTTAAAACAAAATATAATTGACTGTTTGCCACGAGAAACGTGATGCGAAAG
This sequence comes from Theobroma cacao, assembly GCF_053813885.1. Lineage (NCBI taxonomy): Eukaryota > Viridiplantae > Streptophyta > Magnoliopsida > Malvales > Malvaceae > Theobroma > Theobroma cacao. Next base: position 29,654,223 of record NC_142647.1, read on the forward strand.
CCATCCATTGACAAGAAAAGTTTATTTATAGTCACTTATGGCTTCGAAAGCCTTATTACTCGCTTTAAATGCTTTTATAGTCTCAATATTGATTTTAAGTTGAATTTTCGTACATTTTTGGTTAAAACAGATTATAATTGAATGGTTGTTTCAAAAAACCTGAAGCGAAATCCTTCCATTGAGAAGAAAAGTTCATTTATTGTGACTCGTGCCTTCGAAAGCGTTACTACTGGCTTTAAATGGATTTATAATCTCACTATTGATTTTAAGTTGAATTTTCTTATAATTTTGGTGAAAACAGAATATAATTGAATGTTTTCCTCGAGAAACGTGACGCGAAAGCCATCCATTGACAAGAAAAGTTTATTTATAGTCACTCACGCCTTCGGAAGCCTTATTACTCGCTTTAAATACTTTTATAGTCTGATTATTGATTTTAAGTCGAATATTCTTACATTTTTGGTTAGCAAAGATTATAATTGAATGTTTGCCTTGGGAAACGTGAAGCGAAAGCCGTCTATTGACAAGAAAAGTTCATTTACAGTCACTCATTCCTTTGAAAACGTTATTATTGGTTTTAAATGGATTTATAATCTTATTATTGATTTTAAGTTCAATTTTCTTATAATTTTGGTTAAAAGAGAATATAATTGAATGTTTGCCTTGAGAAACGTGATGCGAAAGCCATCCATTGAGAACAAAAGTTTATTTATAGTCACTCATGCCTTCAGAAGCCTTATTACTCGCTTTAAATGCTTTTATAGTCTCAATATTGATTTTAAGTTGAATTTTCTTACATTTTTCATTAAAACAGATTATAATTGAATGTTTGCCTCAAAAAACAGGAAACGAAAGCCATCCATTGAGAAGAAAAGTTCATTTATTGTTACTCATGCCATCAAAAGCATTATTACTGGCTTTAAATGGATTTATAATATCATTATTGATTTTAAGTCGAATTTTCTTATAGTTTTGGTTAAAACGTAATATAATTGAATGTTTGCATCGAGAAACGTGACACGAAAGCCATCCATTGGCAAGAAAGTTTATTTATAGTCACTCATGCCTTCAGATGCCTTATTACTCGCTTTAAATACTTTTATAGTCTCATTATTGATTTTAAGTTGAATACTCTTATATTTTTGGTTAACAAAGATTATAATTGAATGTTTGCCTCTGGAAACATGAAGCGAAAGCTATTTATTAACAAGAAAAGTTCATTTATAGTCACTCATTCTTTTGAAAGCGTTATTATTGGTTTTCAATGGATTTATAATCTCATTATTGATTTTAAGTTCAATTTTCTTATAATTTAGGTTAAAACAGAATATAATTGAATGTTTGCCTCGACAAACGTGAGGCGAAAGCAATCCATTGACAACAAAAGTTTATTTATAGTCACTCATACCTTCGGAAGCCTTATTACCTGCTTTAAATGCTTTTATAGTCTCAAAATTGATCTTAAGTTGAATTTTCTTACATTTTTCATTAAAACAGATTATAATTCAATGTTTGCATCTGAAAACATGAAGCGAAAGCCATCCATTGAGAAGAAAAGTTCATTTATTGTCACTCCTGCCTTCGAAAGCGTTATTACTGGCTTTAAATGGATTTATAATCTCATTATTGATTTTAAGTTGAATTTTCTTATAATTTTGGTGAAAACAGAATATAATTGAATGTTTGCCCCGAGAAACGTGACGCGAAAGCCATCCATTGACAAGAAAAGTTTATTTATAGTCACTCATGCCTTCGGAAGCCTTATTACTCGCTTTAAATACTTTTATAATCTCATTATTGATTTTAAGTTGAATATTCTTACATTTTTGGTTAACAAAGATTATAATTGAATGTTTGCCTCGGGAAACGTGAAGCGAAAGCCATCTATTGACAAGAAAAGTTCATTTATAGTTACTCATTCCTTTGAAAACGTTATTATTGGTTTTAAATGGATTTATAATCTCATTATTGATTTTAAGTTGAATTTTCTAATACTTTTGGTTAAAACAGAATATAATTGAATGTTTGCCTTGAGAAACATGACGCGAAAGCCATCCATTGACAACAAAAGTTTATTTATAGTCACTCATGCCTTCGGAAGCCTTATTACCCGCTTTAAATGCTTTTATAGTCTCAAAATTGATCTTAAGTTGAATTTTCTTACATCTTTAATTAAAACAGATTATAATTCAATGTTTGTGTCTGAAAACATGAAGCGAAAGCCATTCATTGAGAAGAAAAGTTCATTTATTGTCACTCTTGCCTTCGAAAGCGTTATTACTGGCTTTAAATGGATTTATAATCTCATTATTTATTTTAAGTTGAATTTTCTTATAATTTTGGTGAAAACAGAATATAATTGAATGTTTGCCCCGAGAAACGTGATGCGAAAGCCATCCATTGACAACAAAAGTTTATTTATAGTCACTCATGCCTTCGGAAGCCATATTACTCGCTTTGAATACTTTTATAGTCTCATTATTGATATTAAGTTGAATACTCTTACATTTTTGGTTAACAAAGATTATAATTAAATGTTTGCCTCGGGAAACGAGAAGCGAAAGCCATATATTGACAAGAAAAGTTCATTTATAGTCACTCATTCCTTTGAAAACTTTATTATTGGTTTTAAATGGATTTATAATCTCATTATTGATTTTAAGTTGAATTTTCTTATAATTTTGGTTAAAATAGAATATAATTGAATGTTTGCCTTGAGAAACGTGAGGCGAAAGCCATCCATTAACAACAAAAGTTTATTTATAGTCACTCATGCCTTCGGAAGCCTTATTACTCTCTTTAAATACTTTTATAGTCTCATTTCTTACATTTTTTGTTAAGAAAGATTATAATTGAATGTTTGCCTCGGGAAACATAAAGCGAAAGCCATTTATTGACAAGAAAAGTTCATTTATAGTCACTCATTCTTTTGAAAGCGTTATTATTGGTTTTAAATGGATTTATAATCTCATTATTGAGTTTAAGTTCAATTTTCTTATAATTTTGGTTAAAACAGAATATAATTGAATGTTTGCCTCGAGAAGCGTGACGCAAAAGCCATCCATTGACAAGAAAAGTTTATTTATAGTCACTCATGCCTTCGGAAGCCTTATTACTCGTTTTAAATACTTTTATAGTCTCATTATTGATTATAAGTTGAATATTCCTACATTTTTTGTTAGCAAAAATTATAATTGAATGTTCACCTCGGGAAACGTGAAGCGAAAGCCATCTATTGACAAGAAAAGTTCATTCATAGTCACTCATTCCTTTGAAAACGTTATTATTGGTTTTAAATGGATTTATAATCTCATTATTGATTTTAAGTTGAATTTTCTTATAATTTTGGTTAAAAGAGAATATAATTGAATGTCTGCCTTGAGAAACGTGATGCAAAAGCCATCCATTGACAACAAAAGTTTATTTATAGTCACTCATGCCTTCGGAAGCCTTATTACTCACTTTAAATACTTTTATAGTCTCATTATTTATTTTAAGTTGAATATTCTTACATTTTTGATTAGAAAAGATTATAATTGAATGTTTGCCTCGGGAAACGTGAAGCGAAATCCATCTATTAACAAGAGAAGTTCATTTATAGTCACTCATTCCTTTGAAAACGTTATTATTGGTTTTAAAAGGATTTATAATCTCATTATTGATTTTAAGTTGAGTTTTCTTATAATTTTGGTTAAAAGAGAATATAATTGAATGTTTGCCTTGAGAAACGTGATGCGAAAGCCATCCATTGACAACAAAAGTTTATTTATAGTCACTCATGCCTTCGGAAGCCTTATTACTCGCATTAAATGCTTTTATAGTCTGAATATTGATTTTAAGTTGAATTTTCTTACATTTTTCATTAAAACAGATTATAATTATATGTTCGCCTCAGAAAACATGAAGCGAAAGCCATCCATTATGAAGAAAAGTTCATTTATTGTCACTCATGCCTTCAAAAGCGTTATTACTGGCTTTAAATGGATTTATAATCTCATTATTGATTTTAAGTTGAATTTTCTTATAATTTTGGTTAAAACAGAATATAATTGAATGTTTGCATCGAGAAACGTGACACGAAAGCCATCCATTGGCCAGAAATTTTATTTATAGTCACTCATGCCTTCGGATGCCTTATTACTCGCTTTAAATACTTTTATAGTCTCATTATTGATTTTAAGTTGAATATTCCTATATTTTTGGTTAACAAAGATTATAATTGAATGTTTGCCTCGGGAAACGTGAAGCGAAATCCATCTATTGACAAGAAAAGTTCATTTATAGTCACTCATTCCTTTGAAAACGTTATTATTGGTTTTAAATGGATTTATAATCTCATTATTGATTTTAAGTTGAATTTTCTTATAATTTTGGTTAAAACCGAATATAATTGAATGTTTGCCTCGAGAAACGTGACGCGAAAGCCATCCATTGACAAGAAAAGTTTATTTATAATCATTCATGCCTTCGAAAGCCTTATTACTCGCTTTAAATACTTTTATAGTCTCATTATTTATTTTAAGTTGAATATTCTTACATTTTTTGTTAGCAAAGATTATAATTGAATGTTTACCTCGGGAAACGTGAAGCGAAATCCATCTATTGACAAGAGAAGTTCATTTATAGTCACTCATTTTTTTGAAAACGTTATTATTGGTTTTAAATGGATTTATAATGTCATTATTGATTTTAAGCTGAGTTTTCTTATAATTTTGGTTAAAAGAGAATATAATTGAATGTTTGCCTTGAGAAACGTGATGCAAAAGCCATCCATTGACAACAAAAGTTTATTTATAGGCACTTATGCCTTCGGAAGCCTTATTACTCGCTTGAAATGCTTTTATAGTCTTAATATTGATTTTAAGTTGAATTTTCTTACGTTTTTCATTAAAGAAGATTATAATTGAATGTTTGCCTCAGAAAACATGAAGCGAAAGCCATCCATTGAGAAGGAAAGTTCATTTATTGTCACTCATGCCTTCAAAAGCGTTATTACTGGCTTTAAATGGATTTACAATCTCATTATTGATTTTAAGTCGAATTTTCTTATAGTTTTGGTTAAAACGTAATATAATTGAATGTTTGCATCGAGAAACGTGACACGAAAGCCATCCATTGGCAAGAAAGTTTATTTATAGTCACTCATGCCTTCGGATGCCTTATTACTCGCTTTAAATACTTTTATAGTCTCATTATTGATTTTAAGTTGAATACTCTTATATTTTTGGTTAACAAAGATTATAATTGAATGTTTGCCTCCGGAAAAGTGAAGCGAAATCCATCTATTGACAAGAAAAGTTCATTTATAGTCACTCATTCCTTTGAAAACGTTATTATTGGTTTTAAATGGATTTATAATCTCATTATTGATTTTAAGTTGAATTTTCTTATAATTTTGGTTAAAACCGAATATAATTGAATGTTTGCCTCGAGAAACGTGACGCGAAAGCCATCCATTGACAAGAAAAGTTTATTTATAGTCACCCATGCCTTCGAAAGCCTTTTGCTCGCTTTAAATAGTTTTATAGTCTCATTATTTATTTTAAGTTGAATATTCTTACATTTTTGATTAGCAAAGATTATAATTGAATGTTTGCCTCGAGAAACGTGAAGCGAAATCCATCTATTGACAAGAGAAGTTCATTTATAGTCACTCATTCCTTTGAAAACGTTATTATTGGTTTTAAATGGATTTATAATGTCATTATTGATTTTAAGTTGAGTTTTCTTATAATTTTGGTTAAAAGAGAATATAATTGAATGTTTGCCTTGAGAAACGTGATGCGAAAGCCATCCATTGGCAACAAAAGTTTATTTATAGGCACTTATGCCTTCGGAAGCCTTATTACTCGCTTGAAATGCTTTTATAGTCTTAATATTGATTTTAAGTTGAATTTTCTTACATTTTTCATTAAAGCAGATTATAATTGAATGTTTGCCTCAGAAAACATGAAGCGAAAGCCATCCATTGAGAAGAAAAGTTCATTTATTGTCACTCATGCCTTCAAAAGCGTTATTACTGGCTTTAAATGGATTTACAATCTCATTATTGATTTTAAGTTGAATTTTCTTATAGTTTTGGTTAAAACATAATATAATTGAATGTTTGCATCGAGAAACGTGACACGAAAGCCATCCATTGGCAAGAAAGTTTATTTATAGTCACTCATGCCTTCGGATGCCTTATTACTCGCTTTAAATACTTTTATAGTCTCATTATTGATTTTAAGTTGAATATTCTCATATTTTTGGTTAACAAAGATTATAATTGAATGTTTGCCTCTGGAAACATGAAGCGAAAGCTATTTATTAACAAGAAAAGTTCATTTATAGTCACTCATTCTTTTGAAAGCGTTATTATTGGTTTTAAATGGATTTATAATCTCATTATTGATTTTAAGTTCAATTTTCTTATAATTTTGGTTAAAACAGAATATAATTGAATGTTTTCCTCGAGAAACGTGACGCGAAATCAATCCATTGGCAACAAAAGTTTATTTATAGTCACTCATGCCTTCGGAAGCCTTATTACCCGCTTTAAATGCTTTAATAGTCTCAAAATTGATCTTAAGTTGAATTTTCTTACATTTTTCATTAAAATAGATTATAATTCAATGTTTGTGTCTGAAAACATGAAGCGAAAGCCATTCATTCAGAAGAAAAGTTCATTTATTGTCACTCTTGCCTTCGAAAGCGTTATTACTGGCTTTAAATGGATTTATAATCTCATTATTGATTTTAAGTTGAATTTTCTTATAATTTTGGTGAAAACAGAATATAATTGATTGTTTGCCCCGAGAAACGTGATGCGAAAGCCATCCATTGACAACAAAAGTTTATTTATAGTCACTCATGCCTTCGGAAGCCATATTACTCGCTTTGAATACTTTTATAGTCTCATTATTGATTTTAAGTTGAATACTCTTACATTTTTGGTTAACAAAGATTATAATTAAATGTTTGCCTCGGGAAACGAGAAGCGAAAGCCATATATTGACAAGAAAAGTTCATTTATAGTCACTCATTCCTTTGAAAACTTTATTATTGGTTTTAAATGGATTTATAATCTCATTATTGATTTTAAGTTGAATTTTCTTTTCATTTTGGTTAAAACAGAATATAATTGAATGTTTGCCTTGAGAAACGTGAGGCGAAAGCCATCCACTAACAACAAAAGTTTATTTATAGTCACTCATGCCTTCGGAAGCCTTATTACTCTCTTTAAATACTTTTATAGTCTCATTTCTTACATTTTTTGTTAAGAAAGATTATAATTGAATGTTTGCCTCGGGAAACATAAAGCGAAAGCCATTTATTGACAAGAAAAGTTCATTTATAGTCACTCATTCTTTTGAAAGCGTTATTATTGGTTTTAAATGGATTTATAATCTCATTATTGAGTTTAAGTTCAATTTTCTTATAATTTTGGTTAAAACAGAATATAGTTGAATGTTTGCCTCGAGAAGCGTGACGCGAAAGCCATCCATTGACAAGAAAAGTTTATTTATAGTCACTCATGCCTTCGGAAGCCTTATTACTCGTTTTAAATACTTTTATAGTCTCATTATTGATTATAAGTTGAATATTCTTACATTTTTGGTTAACAAAGATTATAATTGAATGTTCACCTCGGGAAACGTGAAGCGAAAGCCATCTATTGACAAGAAAAGTTCATTCATAGTCACTCATTCCTTTGAAAACGTTATTATTGGTTTTAAATGGATTTATAATCTAATTATTGATTTTAAGTTGAGTTTTCTTATAATTTTGGTTAAAAGAGAATATAATTGAATGTTTGCCTTGAGAAACGTGATGCGAAAGCCATCCATTGACAACAAAAGTTTATTTATAGTCACTCATGCCTTCGGAAGCCTTATTACTCGCATTAAATGCTTTTATAGTCTGAATATTGATTTTGAGTTGAATTTTCTTACATTTTTCATTAAAACAGATTATAATTATATGTTTGCCTCAGAAAACATGAAGCGAAAGCCATCCATTGAGAAGAAAAGTTCATTTATTGTCACTCATGCCTTCAAAAGCGTTATTACTGGCTTTAAATGGATTTATAATCTCATTATTGATTTTAAGTTGAATTTTCTTATAATTTTGGTTAAAACAGAATATAATTGAATGTTTGCATCGAGAAACGTGACACGAAAGCCATCCATTGGCAAGAAAGTTTATTTATAGTCACTCATGCCTTCGGATGCCTTATTACTCGCTTTAAATACTTTTATAGTCTCATTATTGATTTTAAGTTGAATATTCTTATATTTTTGGTTAACAAAGATTATAATTGAATGTTTGCCTCGGGAAAAGTGAAGCGAAATCCATCTATTGACAAGAAAAGTTCATTTATAGTCACTCATTCCTTTGAAAACATTATTATTGGTTTTAAAAAGATTTATAATCTCATTGTTGATTTTAAGTTGAATTTTCTTATAATTTTGGTTAAAACCGAATATAATTGAATGTTTGCCTCGTGAAACGTGACGCGAAAGCCATCCATTGACAAGAAAAGTTTATTTATAGTTACTCATGCCTTCGAAAGCCTTATTACTCGCTTTAAATACTTTTATAGTCTCATTACTTATTTTAAGTTGAATATTCTTACATTTTTGATTAGCAAAGATTATAATTGAATGTTTGCCTCGGGAAACGTGAAGCGAAATCCATCTATTGACAAGAGAAGTTCATTTATAGTCACTCATTCCTTTGAAAACGTTATTATTGGTTTTAAATGGATTTATAATGTCATTATTGATTTTAAGTTGAGTTTTCTTATAATTTTGGTTAAAAGAGAATATAATTGAATGTTTGCCTTGAGAAACGTGATGCGAAAGCCATCCATTGACAACAAAAGTTTATTTATAGTCACTCATGCCTTCGAAAGCCTTATTACTCGCATTAAATGCTTTTATAGTCTGAATATTGATTTTAAGTTGAATTTTCTTACATTTTTCATTAAAACAGATTATAATTATATGTTCGCCTCAGAAAACATGAAGCGAAAGCCATCCATTATGAAGAAAAGTTCATTTATTGTCACTCATGCCTTCAAAAGTGTTATTACTGGCTTTAAATGGATTTATAATCTCATTATTGATTTTAAGTTGAATTTTCTTATAATTTTGGTTAAAACAGAATATAATTGAATGTTTGCATCGAGAAACGTGACACGAAAGCCATCCATTGGTAAGAAATTTTATTTATAGTCACTCATGCCTTCGGATGTCTTATTACTCGCTTTAAATACTTTTATAGTCTCATTATTGATTTTAAGTTGAATATTCCTATATTTTTGGTTAACAAAGATTATAATTGAATGTTTGCCTCCGGAAACATGAAGCAAAATCCATCTATTGACAAGAGAAGTTCATTTATAGTCACTCATTTTTTTGAAAACGTTATTATTGGTTTTAAATGGATTTATAATGTCATTATTGATTTTAAGTTGAGTTTTCTTATAATTTTGGTTAAAGGAGAATATAATTGAATGTTTGCCTTGAGAAACGTGATGCGAAAGCCATCCATTGACAACAAAAGTTTATTTATAGGCACTTATGCCTTCGGAAGCCTTATTACTCGCTTGAAATGCTTTTATAGTCTTAATATTGATTTTAAGTTGAATTTTCTTACATTTTTCATTAAAGCAGATTATAATTGAATGTTTGCGTCAGAAAACATGAAGCGAAAGCCATCCATTGAGAAGGAAAGTTCATTTATTGTCACTCATGCCTTCAAAAGCGTTATTACTGGCTTTCAATGGATTTACAATCTCATTATTGATTTTAAGTCGAATTTTCTTATAGTTTTGGTTAAAACGTAATATAATTGAACGTTTGCATCGAGAAACGTGACACGAAAACCATCCATTGGCAAGAAAGTTTATTTATAGTCACTCATGCCTTCGGATGCCTTATTACTCGCTTTAAATACTTTTATAGTCTCATTATTGATTTTAAGTTGAATATTCTTATATTTTTGGTTAACAAAGATTATAATTGAATGTTTGCCTCTGGAAACATGAAGCGAAAGCTATTTATTAACAAGAAAAGTTCATTTATAGTCACTCATTCTTTTGAAAGCGTTATTATTGGTTTTCAATGGATTTATAATCTCATTATTGATTTTAAGTTCAATTTTCTTATAATTTTGGTTAAAACAGAATATAATTGAATGTTTGCCTCGAGAAACGTGAGGCGAAAGCAATCCATTGACAACAAAAGTTTATTTATAGTCACTCATACTTTCGGAAGCCTTATTACCCGCTTTAAATGCTTTTATAGTCACAAAATTGATCTTAAGTTGAATTTTCTTACATTTTTCATTAAAACAGAATATAATTCAATGTTTGCATCTGAAAACATGAAGCGAAAGCCATCCATTGAGAAGAAAAGTTCATTTATTGTCACTCCTGCCTTCGAAAGCGTTATTACTGGCTTTAAATGGATTTATAATCTCATTATTGATTTTAAGTTGAATTTTCTTATAATTTTGGTGAAAACAGAATATAATTGAATGTTTGCCCCGAGAAACGTGACGCGAAAGCCATCCATTGACAAAAAAAGTTTATTTATAGTCACTCATGCCTTCGGAAGCCTTATTACTCGCTTTAAATACGTTTATAATCTCATTATTGATTTTAAGTTGAATATTCTTACATTTTTGGTTAACAAAGATTATAATTGAATGTTTGCCTCGGGAAACGTGAAGCGAAAGCCATCTATTGACAAGAAAAGTTCATTTATAGTTACTCATTCCTTTGAAAACGTTATTATTGGTTTTAAATGGATTTATAATCTCATTATTGATTTTAAGTTGAATTTTCTTATACTTTTGGTTAAAACAGAATATAATTGAATGTTTGCCTTGAGAAATATGACGCGAAAGCCATCCATTGAGAACAAAAGTTTATTTATAGTCACTCATGCCTTCGGAAGCCTTATTACTCGCTTTAAATACTTTTATAGTCTCATTTATTGATTTTAAGTTGAATATTCTTACATTTTTGGTTAAAACAAATTATAATTGAATATTTGCATTGAGAAACGTCAAGCGAAAGCCGTCTATTGACAAGAAATGTTTATTTATTGTTACTCATGCCTTCGAAAGTGTTATTACTCGCTTTAAATGGTTTTACATTCTCATTATTGATTTTAAGTTGAGTTTTCTTTTATTTTTGGTAAAACAGAATATAATTGAATGTTTGCCGCGAGAAACGTGAAGCGAAAACCATCCATCGACAAGAATAGTTCATTTATAGTCACTCATTCCTTCGGAAGCCTTATTGCTCGCTTTAAATGGTTTTATAGTCTCATTATTGATTTTAAGTTGAATTTTCTTACATTTTTTGTTAAAATAGATTATAATTAGATGTTTGCCTCAGAAAACACGAAGCGAAAGCCATCCATTGCGATGAAAAGTTCATTTATTGTCAACCATGCCTTGAAAGCATTATTACTGGCTTTAAGTGGATTTATAATCTCATTATTGATTTTAAGTTGAATTTTCTTATAATTTTGGTTAAAACAAAATATAATTGACTGTTTGCCGCGAGAAACGTGACGCGAAAGCCATCCATTGACAAGAAAAGTTTATTTATAGTCACTTATGGCTTCGAAAGCCTTATTACTCGCTTTAAATGCTTTTATAGTCTCAATATTGATTTTAAGTTGAATTTTCGTACATTTTTGGTTAAAACAGATTATAATTGAATGGTTGTTTCAAAAAACCTGAAGCGAAATCCTTCCATTGAGAAGAAAAGTTCATTTATTGTGACTCGTGCCTTCGAAAGCGTTACTACTGGCTTTAAATGGATTTATAATCTCACTATTGATTTTAAGTAGAATTTTCTTATAATTTTGGTGAAAACAGAATATAATTGAATGTTTGCCTCGAGAAACGTGACGCGAAAGCCATCCATTGACAAGAAAAGTTTATTTATAGTCACTCACGCCTTCGGAAGCCTTATTACTCGCTTTAAATACTTTTATAGTCTGATTATTGATTTTAAGTTGAATATTCTTACATTTTTGGTTAGCAAAGACTATAATTGAATGTTTGCCTCCGGAAACGCGAAGCGAAATCCGTCTATTGACAAGAAAAGTTCATTTATAGTCACTCATTCCTTTGAAAACGTTATTATTGGTTTTAAATGGATTTATAATCTCATTATTGATTTTAAGTTGAATTTTCTTATAATTTTGGTTAAAAGAGAATATAATTGAATGTTTGCCTTGAGAAACGTGATGCGAAAGCCATCCATTTACAACAAAAGTTTATTTATAGTCACTCATGCCTTCGGAAGCGTTATTACTCACTTTAAATGCTTTTATAGTCTCAATATTGATTTTAAGTTGAATTTTCTTACATTTTTCATTAAAACAGATTATAATTGTATGTTTGCCTCAGAAAACATGAAGCAAAAGCCATCCATTGAGAAGAAAAGTTCATTTATTGTCACTCAATCCTTCAAAAGCGTTATTACTGGCTTTAAATGGATTTATAATCTCATTATTGATTTTAAGTTGAATTTTCTTATAATTTTGGTTAAAACAGAATATAATTGAATGTTTGCATCGAGAAACGTGATACGAAAGCCATCCATTTGCAAGAAAGTTTATTTATAGTCACTCATGCCTTCGGATGCCTTATTACTCGCTTTAAATACTTTTATAGTCTCATTATTGATTTTAAGTTGAATATTATTATATTTTTGGTTAACAAAGATTATAATTGAATGTTTGCCTCTGGAAACATGAAGCGAAAGCTAGTTATTGACAAGAAAAGTTCATTTATAGTCACTCATTCCTTTGAAAGCATTATTATTGGTTTTAAATGGATTTATAATCTCATTATTGATTTTAAGTTCAATTTTCTTATAATTTTGGTTAAAACAGAATATAATTGAATGTTTGCATCGAGAAACGTGACACGAAAGCCATCCATTGGCAAGAAAGTTTATTTTTAGTCACTCATGCCTTCGGATGCCTTATTACTCGCTTTAAAAACTTTTATAGTCTCATTATTGATTTTAAGTTGAATATTCTTACATTTTTGGTTAGCAAAGACTTTAATTGAATGTTTGCCTCGGGAAACGTGAAGCGAAATCCGTCTATTGACAAGAAAAGTTCATTTACAGTCACTCATTCCTTTGAAAACGTTATTATTGGTTTTAAATGGATTTATAATCTTATTATTGATTTTAAGTTCAATTTTCTTATAATTTTGGTTAAAAGAGAATATAATTGAATGTTTGCCTTGAGAAACGTGATGCGAAAGCCATCCATTGAGAACAAAAGTTTATTTATAGTCACTCATGCCTTCGGAAGCCTTATTACTCGCTTTAAATGCTTTTATAGTCTCAATATTGATTTTAAGTTGAATTTTCTTACATTTTTCATTAAAACAGATTATAATTGAATGTTTGCCTCAAAAAACAGGAAACGAAAGCCATCCATTGAGAAGAAAAGTTCATTTATTGTTACTCATGCCATCAAAAGCGTTATTACTGGCTTTAAATGGATTTATAATATCATTATTGATTTGAAGTTGAATTTTCTTACAATTTTGGTTAAAACAAAATATAATTGACTGTTTGCCACGAGAAACGTGACGCGAAAGCCATCCATTGACAACAAAAGTTTATTTATAGTCACTTATGCCTTCGAAAGCCTTATTACTTACTTTAAATGCTTTTATAGTCTCAATATTGATTTTAAGTTGAATTCTCTTACATTTTTGGTTAAAATAGATTATAATTGAATGGTTGTTTCGGAAAACGTGAAGCGAAATCCTTCGATTGAGAAGAAAAGTTCATTTATTGTCACTCGTGCCATCGAAAGCGTTACTACTTACTTTAAATGGATTTATAATCTTATTATTTATTTTAAGTTGAATGTTCTTATAATTTTGGTGAATACAGAATATAATTGAATGTTTACCTCGAGAAACGTGACGCGAAAGCAATCCATTGACAACAAAAGTTTATTTATAGTCACTCATGCCTTCAGAAGCCTTATTACCTGCTTTAAATGCTTTTATAGTCTCAAAATTGATCTTAAGTTGAATTTTCTTACATTTTTCATTAAAACAGATTATAATTCAGTGTTTGCATCTGAAAACATGAAGCAAAAGCCATCCATTGAGAAGAAAAGTTCATTTATTGTCACTCCTACCTTCGAAAGCGTTATTACTGGCTTTAAATGGATTTATAATCTCATTATTGATTTTAAGTTGAATTTTCTTATAATTTTGGTGAAAACAGAATATAATTGAATGTTTGCCCCGAGAAACTTGACGCGAAAGCCATCCATTGACAACAAAAGTTTATTTATAGTCACTCATGCCTTCGGAAGCCTTATTACTCGCTTTAAATACTTTTATAGTCTCATTATTGATTTTAAGTTGAATATTCTTACATTTTTGGTTAACAAAGATTATAATTGAATGTTTGCCTCGGGAAACGTGAAGCGAAAGCCATCTATTGACAAGAAAAGTTCATTTATAGTCACTCATTCCTTTGAAAACGTTATTATTGGTTTTAAATGGATTTATAATCTCATTATTGATTTTAAGTTGAATTTTCTTATACTTTTGGTTAAAACAGAATATAATTGAATGTTTGCCTTGAGAAACGTGACGCGAAAGCCATCCATTGAGAACAAAAGTTTATTTATAGTCACTCATGCCTTCAAAAGCATTATTACTGGCTTTAAATGGATTTATAATCTCATTATTGATTTTAAGTTGAATTTTCTTATAATTTTGGTGAAAACAGAGTATAATTGAATGTTTGCCTCGAGAAACGTGACACGAAAGCCATCCATTGACAAGAAAATTTATTTATAGTCACTCATGCTTTCGAAAGCCTTATTACTCGCTTTAAATACTTTTATAGTCTCATTATTGATTTTAAGTTGAATATTCTTACATTTTTTGTTAACAAAGATTATAATTAAATGTTTGCCTCGGGAAACGAGAAGCGAAAGCCATCTATTGACAAGAAAAGTTCATTTATAGTCACTCATTCCTTTGAAAACTTTATTATTGGTTTTAAATGGATTTATAATCTCATTATTGATTTTAAGTTGAATTTTCTTATAATTTTGGTTAAAAGAGAATATAATTGAATGTTTGCCTTGAGAAACGTGAGGCGAAAGCCATCCATTAACAACAAAAGTTTATTTATAGTCACTCATGCCTTCGGAAGCCTTATTACTCTCTTTAAATACTTTTATAGTCTCATTTCTTATATTTTTTGTTAAGAAAGATTATAATTGAATGTTTGCCTCAAGAAACATAAAGCGAAAGCCATTTATTGATAAGAAAAATTCATTTATAGTCACTCATTCCTTTGAAAGCGTTATTATTGGTTTTAAATGGATTTATAATCTCATTATTGATTTTAAGTTCAATTTTCTTATAATTTTGGTTAAAACAGAATATAATTGAATGTTTCCCTCGAGAAGTGTGACGCGAAAGCCATCCATTGACAACAAAAGTTTATTTATAGTCACTCATGCCTTCGGAAGCCTTATTACTCGTTTTAAATACTTTTATAGTCTCATTATTGATTTTAAGTTGAATATTCTTACATTTTTGGTTAAGAAAGATTATAATTGAATGTTTGTCTCGGGAAACGTGAAGCGAAAGCCATCTATTGACAAGAAAAGTTCATTTATAGTCACTCATTCCTTTGAAAACGTTATTATTGGTTTTAAATGGATTTATAATCTCATTATTGATTTTAAGTTGAATTTTCTTATAATTTTGGTTAAAAGAGAATATAATTGAATGTTTGCCTTGAGAAACGTGATGCGAAAGCCATCCATTGACAAGAAAAGTTTATTTATAGTCACTCATGCCTTCGGAAGCCTTATTACTCGCTTTAAACGCTTTTATAGTCTCAATATTGATTTTAAGTTGAATTTTCTTACATTTTTCATTAAAACAGATTATAATTTTATGTTTGCCTCAGAAAACGCGAAGCGAAAGCCATCCATTGCCATGAAAAGTTCATTTATTGTCAACCATGCCTTGAAAGCATTATTACTGGCTTTAAGTGGATTTATAATCTCATTATTGATTTTAAGTTGAATTTTCTTATAATTTTGGTTAAAACAAAATATAATTGACTGTTTGCCACGAGAAACGTGACGCGAAAGCCATCCATTGACAAGAAAAGTTTATTTATAGTCACTTATGGCTTCGAAAGCCTTATTACTCGCTTTAAATGCTTTTATAGTCTCAATATTGATTTTAAGTTGAATTTTCATACATTTTTGGTTAAAACAGATTATAATTGAATGGTTGTTTCAAAAAACCTGAAGCGAAATCCTTCCATTGAGAAGAAAAGTTCATTTATTGTGACTCGTGCCTTCGAAAGCGTTACTACTGGCTTTAAATGGATTTATAATCTCATTATTGATTTTAAGTTGAATTTTCTTATAATTTTGGTGAAAACAGAATATAATTGAATGTTTGCCTCGAGAAACAAGACGCGAAAGCCATCCATTGACAAGAAAAGTTTATTTATAGTCACTCACACCTTCGGAAGCCTTATTACTCGCTTTAAATACTTTTACAGTCTGATTATTGATTTTAAGTTGAATATTCTTACATTTTTGGTTAGCAAAGATTATAATTGAATGTTTGCCTCCGGAAACGCGAAGCGAAATCAGTCTATTGACAAGAAAAGTTCATTTATAGTCACTCATTCCTTTGAAAACGTTATTATTGGTTTTAAATAGATTTATAATCTCATTATTGATTTTAAGTTGAATTTTCTTATAATTTTGGTTAAAAGAGAATATAATTGAATGTTTGCCTTGAGAAACGTGATGCGAAAGCCATCCATTGAGAACAAAAGTTTATTTATAGTCACTCATGCCTTCGGAAGCGTTATTACTCACTTTAAATGCTTTTATAGTCTCAATATTGATTTTAAGTTGAATTTTCTTACATTTTTCATTAAAACAGATTATAATTGTATGTTTGCCTCAGAAAACATGAAGCGAAAGCCATCCATTGAGAAGAAAAGTTCATTTATTGTCACTCATGCCTTCGAAAGCGTTATTACTGGCTTTAAATGGATTTATAATCTCATTATTGATTTTAAGTTGAATTTTCTTATAATTTTGGTTAAAACAGAATATAATTGAATGTTTGCATCGAGAAACGTGATACGAAAGCCATCCATTGGCAAGAAAGTTTATTTATAGTCACTCATGCCTTCGGATGCCTTATTACTCGCTTTAAATACTTTTATAGTCTCATTATTGATTTTAAGTTTAATATTATTATATTTTTGGTTAACAAAGATTATAATTGAATGTTTGCCTCTGGAAACATGAAGCGAAAGCCATTTATTGACAAGAAAAGTTCATTTATAGTCACTCATTCCTTTGAAAGCGTTATTATTGGTTTTAAATGGATTTACAATCTCATTATTGATTTTAAGTTGAATTTTCTTATAATTTTGGTTAAAACAGAATATAATTGAATGTTTGCATCGAGAAACGTGACACGAAAGCCATCCATTGGCAAGAAAGTTTATTTATAGTCACTCATGCCTTCGGATGCCTTATTACTCGCTTTAAATACTTTTATATTCTCATTATTGATTTTAAGTTGAATATTCTTACATTTTTGGTTAGCAAAGATTATAATTGAATGTTTGCCTCGGGAAACGTGAAGCGAAATCCGTCTATTGACAAGAAAAGTTCATTTATAGCCACTCATTCCTTTGAAAACGTTATTATTGGTTTTAAATGGATTTATAATCTTATTATTGAATTTAAGTTCAATTTTCTTATAATTTTGGTTAAAAGAGAATATAATTGAATGTTTGCTTTGAGAAACGTGATGCGAAAGCCATCCATTGACAACAAAAGTTTATTTATAGTCACTCATGCCTTCGGAAGCCTTATTACTCGCTTTAAATGCTTTTATAGTCTCAATATTGATTTTAAGTTGAATTTTCTTACATTTTTCATTAAAACAGATTATAATTGTATGTTTGCCTCAAAAAACATGAAACGAAAGCCATCCATTGAGAAGAAAAGTTCATTTATTGTTACTCATGCCATCAAAAGCGTTATTACTGGCTTTAAATGGATTTATAATCTCATTATTGATTTTAAGTTGAATTTTCTTATATTTTTGGTTAAAACAGAATATAATTGAATGTTTGCCTCGAGAAACCTGACACGAAAGCCGTCCATTGACAAAAAAGTTTATTTATAGTCACTCATGCCTTCGGAAGCCTTATTGCTCGCTTTAAATACTTTAATAGTCTCATTATTGATTTTAAGTTGAATATGCTTACATTTTTGATTAACAAAGATTATAATTGAACGTTTGCCTCTGGAAACATGAAGCGAAAGCCATTTATTGACAAGAAAAGTTTATTTATAGTCACTCATTCTTTTGAAAGCGTTATTATTGGTTTTAAATGGATTTATAATCTCATTATTGATTTTAAGTTCAATTTTCTTATAATTTTGGTTAAAACAGAATATAATTGAATGTTTTCCTCGAGAAACGTGACGCGAAATCAATCCATTGACAACAAAAGTTTATTTATAGTCACTCATGCCTTCGGAAGCCTTATTACCCGTTTTAAATGCTTTTATAGTCTCAAAATTGATCTTAAGTTGAATTTTTTTACATTTTTCATTAAAACAGATTATAATTCAATGTTTGGGTCTGAAAACATGAAGCGAAAGCCATTCATTGAGAAGAAAAGTTCATTTATTGTCACTCTTACCTTCGAAAGCGTTATTACTGGCTTTAAATGGATTTATAATCTCATTATTGATTTTTAGTTGAATTTTCTTATAATTTTGGTGAAAACAGAATATAATTGAATGTTTGCCCCGAGAAACGTGATGCAAAAGCCATCCATTGACAACAAAAGTTTATTTATAGTCACTCATGCCTTCGGAAGCCATATTACTCGCTTTGAATACTTTTATAGTCTCATTATTGATATTAAGTTGAATACTCTTACATTTTTGGTTAACAAAGATTATAATTAAATGTTTGCCTCGGGAAACGAGAAGCGAAAGCCATATATTGACAAGAAAAGTTCATTTATAGTCACTCATTCCTTTGAAAACTTTATTATTGGTTTTAAATGGATTTATAATCTCATTATTGATTTTAAGTTGAATTTTCTTATAATTTTGGTTAAAAGAGAATATAATTGAATGTTTGCCTTGAGAAACGTGAGGCGAAAGCCATCCATTAACAACAAAAGTTTATTTATAGTCACTCATGCCTTCGGAAGCCTTATTACTCTCTTTAAATACTTTTATAGTCTCATTTCTTACATTTTTTGTTAAGAAAGATTATAATTGAATGTTTGCCTCGGGAAACATAAAGCGAAAGCCATTTATTGACAAGAAAAGTTCATTTATAGTCACTCATTCTTTTGAAAGCGTTATTATTGGTTTTAAATGGATTTATAATCTCATTATTGAGTTTAAGTTCAATTTTCTTATAATTTTGGTTAAAACAGAATATAATTGAAGGTTTGCCTCGAGAAGCGTGACGCGAAAGCCATCCATTGACAAGAAAAGTTTATTTATAGTCACTCATGCCTTCGGAAGCCTTATTACTCGTTTTAAATACTTTTATAGTCTCATTATTGATTATAAGTTGAATATTCTTACATTTTTGGTTAACAAAGATTATAATTGAACGTTCGCCTCGGGAAACGTGAAGCGAAAGTCATCTATTGACAAGAAAAGTTCATTCATAGTCACTCATTCCTTTGAAAACTTTATTATTGGTTTTAAATGGATTTATAATCTCATTATTGATTTTAAGTTGAACTTTCTTATAATTTTGGTTAAAAGAGAATATAATTGAATGTTTGCCTTGAGAAACGTGATGCGAAAGCCATCCATTGACAACAAAAGTTTATTTATAGTCACTCATTCCTTCGGAAGCCTTATTACTCGCATTAAATGCTTTTATAGTCTGAATATTGATTTTGAGTTGAATTTTCTTACATTTTTCATTAAAACAGATTATAATTATATGTTTGCCTCAGAAAACATGAAGCGAAAGCCATCCATTGAGAAGAAAAGTTCATTTATTGTCACTCATGCCTTCAAAAACGTTATTACTGGCTTTAAATGGATTTATAATCTCATTATTGATTTTAAGTTGAATTTTCTTATAATTTTGGTTAAAACAGAATATAATTGAATGTTTGCATCGAGAAACGTGACACGAAAGCCATCCATTGGCAAGAAAGTTTATTTATAGTCACTCATGCCTTCGGATGCCTTATTACTCGCTTGAAATACTTTTATAGTCTCATTATTGATTTTAAGTTGAATATTCTTATATATTTGGTTAACAAAGATTATAATTGAATGTTTGCCTCGGGCAAAGTGAAGCGAAATCCATCTATTGACAAGAAAAGTTCATTTATAGTCACTCATTCCTTTGAAAACGTTATTATTGGTTTTAAAAGGATTTATAATCTCATTATTGATTTTAAGTTGAATTTTCTTATAATTTTGGTTAAAACCGAATATAATTGAATGTTTGCCTCGAGAAACGTGACGCGAAAGCCATCCATTGACAAGAAAAGTTTATTTATAGTCACTCATGCCTTCGAAAGCCTTATTACTCGCTTTAAATACTTTTATAGTCTCATTATTTATTTTAAGTTGAATATTCTTACATTTTTTATTAGCAAAGATTATAATTGAATGTTTGCCTCGGGAAACGTGAAGCGAAATCCATCTATTGACAAGAGAAGTTCATTTATAGTCACTCATTCCTTTGAAAACGTTATTATTGGTTTTAAATGGATTTATAATGTCATTATTGATTTTAAGTTGAATTTTCCTATACTTTTGGTTAAAACAGAATATAATTGAATGTTTGCCTTGAGAAACGTGATGCGAAAGCCATCCATTGACAACAAAAGTTTATTTATAGTCACTCATGCCTTCGAAAGCCTTATTACTCGCATTAAATGCTTTTATAGTCTGAATATTGATTTTAAGTTGAATTTTCTTACATTTTTCATTAAAACAGATTATAATTATATGTTCGCCTCAGAAAACATGAAGCGAAAGCCATCCATTATGAAGAAAAGTTCATTTATTGTCACTCATGCCTTCAAAAGCGTTATTACTGGCTTTAAATGGATTTATAATCTCATTATTGATTTTAAGTTGAATTTTCTTATAATTTTGGTTAAAACAGAATATAATTGAATGTTTGCATCGAGAAACGTGACACTAAAGCCATTTATTGGCAAGAAAGTTTATTTATAGTCACTCATGCCTTCGGATGCCTTATTACTCGCTTTAAATACTTTTATAGTCTCATTATTGATTTTAAGTTGAATATTCTTATATTTTTGGTTAACAAAGATTATAATTGAATGTTTGCCTCGGGCAAAGTGAAGCGAAATCCATCTATTGACAAGAAAAGTTCATTTATAGTCACTCATTCCTTTGAAAACGTTATTATTGGTTTTAAAAGGATTTATAATCTCATTATTGATTTTAAGTTGAATTTTCTTATAATTTTGGTTAAAACCGAATATAATTGAATGTTTGCCTCGAGAAACGTGACGCGAAAGCCATCCATTGACAAGAAAAGTTTATTTATAGTCACTCATGCCTTCGAATGCCTTATTACTCGCTTTAAATACTTTTATAGTCTCATTATTTATTTTAAGTTGAATATTCTTACATTTTTGATTAGCAAAGATTATAATTGAATGTTTGCCTCGGGAAACGTGATGCGAAATCCATCTATTGAGAAGAGAAGTTCATTTATAGTCACTCATTCCTTTGAAAACGTTATTATTGGTTTTAAATGGATTTATAATGTCATTATTGATTTTAAGTTGAATTTTCTTATAATTTTGGTTAAAAGAGAATATAATTGAATGTTTGCCTTGAGAAACGTGATGCGAAAGCCATCCATTGACAACAAAAGTTTATTTATAGTCACTCATGCCTTCGAAAGCCTTATTACTCGCATTAAATGCTTTTATAGTCTGAATATTGATTTTAAGTTGAATTTTCTTACATTTTTCATTAAAACATATTATAATTATATGTTCGCCTCAGAAAACATGAAGCGAAAGCCATCCATTGAGAAGAAAAGTTCATTTATTGTCACTCATGCCTTCAAAAGCGTTATTACTGGCTTTAAATGGATTTATAATCTCATTATTGATTTTAAGTTGAATTTTCTTATAATTTTGGTTAAAACAGAATATAATTGAATGTTTGCATCGAGAAACGTGATACGAAAGCCATCCATTTGCAAGAAAGTTTATTTATAGTCACTCATGCCTTCGGATGCCTTATTACTCGCTTTAAATACTTTTATAGTCTCATTATTGATTTTAAGTTGAATATTATTATATTTTTGGTTAACAAAGATTATAATTGAATGTTTGCCTCTGGAAACATGAAGCGAAAGCTAGTTATTGACAAGAAAAGTTCATTTATAGTCACTCATTCCTTTGAAAGCGTTATTATTGGTTTTAAATGGATTTATAATCTCATTATTGATTTTAAGTTCAATTTTCTTATAATTTTGGTTAAAACAGAATATAATTGAATGTTTGCATCGAGAAACGTGACACGAAAGCCATCCATTGGCAAGAAAGTTTATTTATAGTCACTCATGCCTTCGGATGCCTTATTACTCGCTTTAAATACTTTTATAGTCTCATTATTGATTTTAAGTTGAATATTCTTACATTTTTGGTTAGCAAAGATTTTAATTGAATGTTTGCCTCGGGAAACGTGAAGCGAAATCCGTCTATTGACAAGAAAAGTTCATTTACAGTCACTCATTCCTTTGAAAACGTTATTATTGGTTTTAAATGGATTTATAATCTTATTATTGATTTTAAGTTCAATTTTCTTATAATTTCGGTTAAAAGAGAATATAATTGAATGTTTGCCTTGAGAAACGTGATGCGAAAGCCATCCATTGAGAACAAAAGTTTATTTATAGTCACTCATGCCTTCGGAAGCCTTATTACTCGCTTTAAATGCTTTTATAGTCTCAATATTGATTTTAAGTTGAATTTTCTTACATTTTTCATTAAAACAGATTATAATTGAATGTTCGCCTAAAAAAACAGGAAGCGAAAGCCATCCATTGAGAAGAAAAGTTCATTTATTGTTACTCATGCCATCAAAAGCGTTATTACTGGCTTTAAATGGATTTATAATATCATTATTGATTTGAAGTTGAATTTTCTTACAATTTTGGTTAAAACAAAATATAATTGACAGTTTGCCACGAGAAACGTGACGCAAAAGCCATCCATTGACAACAAAAGTTTATTTATAGTCACTTATGCCTTCGAAAGCCTTATTACTCACTTTAAATGCTTTTATAGTCTCAATATTGATTTTAAGTTGAATTCTCTTACATTTTTGGTTAAAATAGATTATAATTGAATGGTTGTTTCGGAAAACGTGAAGCGAAATCCTTCGATTGAGAAGAAAAGTTCATTTATTGTCACTCGTGCCATCGAAAGCGTTACTACTTACTTTAAATGGATTTATAATCTCATTATTTATTTTAAGTTGAATGTTCTTATAATTTTGGTGAATACAGAATATAATTGAATGTTTACCTCGAGAAACGTGACGCGAAAGCAATCCATTGACAACAAAAGTTTATTTATAGTCACTCATGCCTTCAGAAGCCTTATTACCTGCTTTAAATGCTTTTATAGTCTCAAAATTGATCTTAAGTTGAATTTTCTTACATTTTTCATTAAAACAGATTATAATTCAGTGTTTGCATCTGAAAACATGAAGCAAAAGCCATCCATTGAGAAGAAAAGTTCATTTATTGTCACTCCTACCTTCGAAAGCGTTATTACTGGCTTTAAATGGATTTATAATCTCATTATTGATTTTAAGTTGAATTTTCTTATAATTTTGGTGAAAACAGAATATAATTGAATATTTGCCCCGAGAAACTTGACGCGAAAGCCATCCATTGACAACAAAAGTTTATTTATAGTCACTCATGCCTTCGGAAGCCTTATTACTCGCTTTAAATACTTTTATAGTCTCATTATTGATTTTAAGTTGAATATTCTTACATTTTTGGTTAACAAAGATTATAATTGAATGTTTGCCTCGGGAAACGTGAAGCGAAAGCCATCTATTGACAAGAAAAGTTCATTTATAGTCACTCATTCCTTTGAAAACGTTATTATTGGTTTTAAATGGATTTATAATCTCATTATTGATTTTAAGTTGAATTTTCTTATACTTTTGGTTAAAACAGAATATAATTGAATGTTTGCCTTGAGAAACGTGACGCGAAAGCCATCCATTGAGAACAAAAGTTTATTTATAGTCACTCATGCCTTCAAAAGCATTATTACTGGCTTTAAATGGATTTATAATCTCATTATTGATTTTAAGTTGAATTTTCTTATAATTTTGGTGAAAACAGAGTATAATTGAATGTTTGCCTCGAGAAACGTGACACGAAAGCCATCCATTGACAAGAAAATTTATTTATAGTCACTCATGCTTTCGAAAGCCTTATTACTCGCTTTAAATACTTTTATAGTCTCATTATTGATTTTAAGTTGAATATTCTTACATTTTTTGTTAACAAAGATTATAATTAAATGTTTGCCTCGGGAAACGAGAAGCGAAAGCCATCTATTGACACGAAAAGTTCATTTATAGTCACTCATTCCTTTGAAAACTTTATTATTGGTTTTAAATGGATTTATAATCTCATTATTGATTTTAAGTTGAATTTTCTTATAATTTTGGTTAAAACAGAATATAATTGAATGTTTGCCTTGAGAAACGTGAGGCGAAAGCCATCCATTAACAACAAAAGTTTATTTATAGTCACTCATGCCTTCGGAAGCCTTATTACTCTCTTTAAATACTTTTATAGTCTCATTTCTTATATTTTTTGTTAAGAAAGATTATAATTGAATGTTTGCCTCAAGAAACATAAAGCGAAAGCCATTTATTGATAAGAAAAATTCATTTATAGTCACTCATTCCTTTGAAAGCGTTAATATTGGTTTTAAATGGATTTATAATCTCATTATTGATTTTAAGTTCAATTTTCTTATAATTTTGGTTAAAACAGAATATAATTGAATGTTTGCCTCGAGAAGTGTGACGCGAAAGCCATCCATTGACAACAAAAGTTTATTTATAGTCACTCATGCCTTCGGAAGCCTTATTACTCGTTTTAAATACTTTTATAGTCTCATTATTGATTTTAAGTTGAATATTCTTACATTTTTGGTTAAGAAAGATTATAATTGAATGTTTGTCTCGGGAAACGTGAAGCGAAAGCCATCTATTGACAAGAAAAGTTCATTTATAGTCACTCATTCCTTTGAAAACGTTATTATTGGTTTTAAATGGATTTATAATCTCATTATTGATTTGAAGTTGAATTTTCTTATAATTTTGGTTAAAAGAGAATATAATTGAATGTTTGCCTTGAGAAACGTGATGCGAAAGCCATCCATTGACAACAAAAGTTTATTTATAGTCACTCATGCCTTCGGAAGCCTTATTACTCGCTTTAAACGCTTTTATAGTCTCAATATTGATTTTAAGTTGAATTTTCTTACATTTTTCATTAAAACAGATTATAATTTTATGTTTGCCTCAGAAAACGCGAAGCGAAAGCCATCCATTGCCATGAAAAGTTCATTTATTGTCAACCATGCCTTGAAAGCATTATTACTGGCTTTAAGTGGATTTATAATCTCATTATTGATTTTAAGTTGAATTTTCTTATAATTTTGGTTAAAACAAAATATAATTGACTGTTTGCCACGAGAAACGTGACGCGAAAGCCATCCATTGACAAGAAAAGTTTATTTATAGTCACTTATGGCTTCGAAAGCCTTATTACTCGCTTTAAATGCTTTTATAGTCTCAATATTGATTTTAAGTTGAATTTTCGTACATTTTTGGTTAAAACAGATTATAATTGAATGGTTGTTTCAAAAAACCTGAAGCGAAATCCTTCCATTGAGAAGAAAAGTTCATTTATTGTGACTCGTGCCTTCGAAAGCGTTACTACTGGCTTTAAATGGATTTATAATCTCATTATTGTTTTTAAGTTGAATTTTCTTATAATTTTGGTGAAAACAGAATATAATTGAATGTTTGCCTCGAGAAACGTGACGTGAAAGCCATCCATTGACAAGAAAAGTTTATTTATAGTCACTCACACCTTCGGAAGCCTTATTACTCGCTTTAAATACTTTTACAGTCTGATTATTGATTTTAAGTTGAATATTCTTACATTTTTGGTTAGCAAAGATTATAATTGAATGTTTGCCTCCGGAAACGCGAAGCGAAATCCGTCTATTGACAAGAAAAGTTCATTTATAGTCACTCATTCCTTTGAAAACGTTATTATTGGTTTTAAATGGATTTATAATCTCAATATTGATTTTAAGTTGAATTTTCTTATAATTTTGGTTAAAAGAGAATATAATTGAATGTTTGCCTTGAGAAACGTGATGCGAAAGCCATCCATTGAGAACAAAAGTTTATTTATAGTCACTCATGCCTTCGGAAGCGTTATTACTCACTTTAAATGCTTTTATAGTCTCAATATTGATTTTAAGTTGAATTTTCTTACATTTTTCATTAAAACAGATTATAATTGTATGTTTGCCTCAGAAAACATGAAGCGAAAGCCATCCATTGAGAAGAAAAGTTCATTTATTGTCACTCATGCCTTCGAAAGCGTTATTACTGGCTTTAAATGGATTTATAATCTCATTATTGATTTTAAGTTGAATTTTCTTATAATTTTGGTTAAAACAGAATATAATTGAATGTTTGCATCGAGAAACGTGATACGAAAGCCATCCATTGGCAAGAAAGTTTATTTATAGTCACTCATGCCTTCGGATGCCTTATTACTCGCTTTAAATACTTTTATAGTCTCATTATTGATTTTAAGTTTAATATTATTATATTTTTGGTTAACAAAGATTATAATTGAATGTTTGCCTCTGGAAACATGAAGCGAAAGCCATTTATTGACAAAAAAAGTTCATTTATAGTCACTCATTCCTTTGAAAGCGTTATTATTGGTTTTAAATGGATTTACAATCTCATTATTGATTTTAAGTTGAATTTTCTTATAATTTTGGTTAAAACAGAATATAATTGAATGTTTGCATCGAGAAACGTGACACGAAAGCCATCCATTGGCAAGAAAGTTTATTTATAGTCACTCATGCCTTCGGATGCCTTATTACTCGCTTTAAATACTTTTATATTCTCATTATTGATTTTAAGTTGAATATTCTTACATTTTTGGTTAGCAAAGATTATAATTGAATGTTTGCCTCGAGAAACGTGAAGCGAAATCCGTCTATTGACAAGAAAAGTTCATTTATAGCCACTCATTCCTTTGAAAACGTTATTATTGGTTTTAAATGGATTTATAATCTTATTATTGATTTTAAGTTCAATTTTCTTATAATTTTGGTTAAAAGAGAATATAATTGAATGTTTGCCTTGAGAAACGTGATGCGAAAGCCATCCATTGACAACAAAAGTTTATTTATAGTCACTCATGCCTTCGGAAGCCTTATTACTCGCTTTAAATGCTTTTATAGTCTCAATATTGATTTTAAGTTGAATTTTCTTACATTTTTCATTAAAACAGATTATAATTGTATGTTTGCCTCAAAAAACATGAAACGAAAGCCATCCATTGAGAAGAAAAGTTCATTTATTGTTACTCATGCCATCCAAAGCGTTATTACTGGCTTTAAATGGATTTATAATCTCATTATTGATTTTAAGTTGAATTTTCTTATATTTTTGGTTAAAACAGAATATAATTGAATGTTTGCCTCGAGAAACCTGACACAAAAGCCGTCCATTGACAAAAAAGTTTATTTATAGTCACTCATGCCTTCGGAAGCCTTATTGCTCGCTTTAAATACTTTTATAGTCTCATTATTGATTTTAAGTTGAATATGCTTACATTTTTGGTTAACAAAGATTATAATTGAATGTTTGCCACTAGAAACATGAAGCGAAAGCCATTTATTGACAAGAAAAGTTTATTTATAGTCACTCATTCTTTTGAAAGCGTTACTATTGGTTTTAAATGGATTTATAATCTCATTATTGATTTTAAGTTCAATTTTCTTATAATTTTGGTTAAAACAGAATATAATTGAATGTTTTCCTCGAGAAACGTGACGCGAAATCAATCCATTGACAACAAAAGTTTATTTATAGTCACTCATGCCTTCGGAAGCCTTATTACCCGTTTTAAATGCTTTTATAGTCTCAAAATTGATCTTAAGTTGAATTTTTTTACATTTTTCAATAAAACAGATTATAATTCAATGTTTGTGTCTGAAAACATGAAGCGAAAGCCATTCATTGAAAAGAAAAGTTCATTTATTGTCACTCTTACCTTCGAAAACGTTATTACTGGCTTTAAATGGATTTATAATCTCATTATTGATTTTTAGTTGAATTTTCTTATAATTTTGGTGAAAACAGAATATAATTGAATGTTTGCCCCGAGAAACGTGATGCGAAAGCCATCCATTGACAACAAAAGTTTATTTATAGTCACTCATGCCTTCGGAAGCCATATTACTCGCTTTGAATACTTTTATAGTCTCATTATTGATATTAAGTTGAATACTCTTACATTTTTGGTTAACAAAGATTATAATTAAATGTTTGCCTCGGGAAACGAGAAGCGAAAGCCATATATTGACAAGAAAAGTTCATTTATAGTCACTCATTCCTTTGAAAACTTTATTATTGGTTTTAAATGGATTTATAATCTCATTATTGATTTTAAGTTGAATTTTCTTATAATTTTGGTTAAAAGAGAATATAATTGAATGTTTTCCTTGAGAAACGTGAGGCGAAAGCCATCCATTAACAACAAAAGTTTATTTATAGTCACTCATGCCTTCGGAAGCCTTATTACTCTCTTTAAATACTTTTATAGTCTCATTTCTTACATTTTTTGTTAAGAAAGATTATAATTGAATGTTTGCCTCGGGAAACATAAAGCGAAAGCCATTTATTGACAAGAAAAGTTCATTTATAGTCACTCATTCTTTTGAAAGCGTTATTATTGGTTTTAAATGGATTTATAATCTCATTATTGAGTTTAAGTTCAATTTTCTTATAATTTTGGTTAAAACAAAATATAATTGAAGGTTTGCCTCGAGAAGCGTGACGCGAAAGCCATCCATTGACAAGAAAAGTTTATTTATAGTCACTCATGCCTTCGGAAGCCTTATTACTCGTTTTAAATACTTTTATAGTCTCATTATTGATTATAAGTTGAATATTCTTACATTTTTGGTTAACAAAGATTATAATTGAATGTTCGCCTCGGGAAACTTGAAGCGAAAGCCATCTATTGACAAGAAAAGTTCATTCATAGTCACTCATTCCTTTGAAAACGTTATTATTGGTTTTAAATGGATTTATAATCTCATTATTGATTTTAAGTTGAATTTTCTTATAATTTTGGTTAAAAGAGAATATAATTGAATGTTTGCCTTGAGAAACGTGATGCGAAAGCCATCCATTGACAACAAAAGTTTATTTATAGTCACTCATTCCTTCGGAAGCCTTATTACTCGCATTAAATGCTTTTATAGTCTGAATATTGATTTTGAGTTGAATTTTCTTACATTTTTCATTAAAACAGATTATAATTATATGTTTGCCTCAGAAAACATGAAGCGAAAGCCATCCATTGAGAAGAAAAGTTCATTTATTGTCACTCATGCCTTCAAAAACGTTATTACTGGCTTTAAATGGATTTATAATCTCATTATTGATTTTAAGTTGAATTTTCTTATAATTTTGGTTAAAACAGAATATAATTGAATGTTTGCATCGAGAAACGTGACACTAAAGCCATCCATTGGCAAGAAAGTTTATTTATAGTCACTCATGCCTTCGGATGCCTTATTACTCGCTTGAAATACTTTTATAGTCTCATTATTGATTTTAAGTTGAATATTCTTATATTTTTGGTTAACAAAGATTATAATTGAATGTTTGCCTCGGGCAAAGTGAAGCGAAATCCATCTATTGACAAGAAAAGTTCATTTATAGTCACTCATTCCTTTGAAAACGTTATTATTGGTTTTAAAAGGATTTATAATCTCATTATTGATTTTAAGTTGAATTTTCTTATAATTTTGGTTAAAACCGAATATAATTGAATGTTTGCCTCGAGAAACGTGACGCGAAAGCCATCCATTGACAAGAAAAGTTTATTTATAGTCACTCATGCCTTCGAAAGCCTTATTACTCGCTTTAAATACTTTTATAGTCTCATTATTTATTTTAGGTTGAATATTCTTACATTTTTGATTAGCAAAGATTATAATTGAATGTTTGCCTTGGGAAACGTGAAGCAAAATCCATCTATTGACAAGAGAAGTTCATTTATAGTCACTCCTTCCTTTGAAAACGTTATTATTGGTTTTAAATGGATTTATAATGTCATTATTGATTTTAAGTTGAATTTTCTTATACTTTTGGTTAAAACAGAATATAATTGAATGTTTGCCTTGAGAAACGTGATGCGAAAGCCATCCATTGACAACAAAAGTTTATTTATAGTCACTCATGCCTTCGAAAGCCTTATTACTCGCATTAAATGCTTTTATAGTCTGAATATTGCTTTTAAGTTGAATTTTCTTACATTTTTCATTAAAACAGATTATAATTATATGTTCGCCTCAGAAAACATGAAGCGAAAGCCATCCATTATGAAGAAAAGTTCATTTATTGTCACTCATGCCTTCAAAAGCGTTATTACTGGCTTTAAATGGATTTATAATCTCATTATTGATTTTAAGTTGAATTTTCTTATAATTTTGGTTAAAACAGAATTTAATTGAATGTTTGCATCGAGAAACGTGACACTAAAGCCATCTATTGGCAAGAAAGTTTATTTATAGTCACTCATGCCTTCGGATGCCTTATTACTCGCTTTAAATACTTTTATAGTCTCATTATTGATTTTAAGTTGAATATTCTTATATTTTTGGTTAACAAAGATTATAATTGAATGTTTGCCTCGGGCAAAGTGAAGCGAAATCCATCTATTGACAAGAAAAGTTCATTTATAGTCACTCATTCCTTTGAAAACGTTATTATTGGTTTTAAAAGGATTTATAATCTCATTATTGATTTTAAGTTGAATTTTCTTATAATTTTGGTTAAAACCGAATATAATTGAATGTTTGCCTCGAGAAACGTGACGCGAAAGCCATCCATTGACAAGAAAAGTTTATTTATAGTGACTCATGCCTTCGAATGCCTTATTACTCGCTTTAAATACTTTT
This sequence comes from Theobroma cacao, assembly GCF_053813885.1. Taxonomy (NCBI): domain Eukaryota; kingdom Viridiplantae; phylum Streptophyta; class Magnoliopsida; order Malvales; family Malvaceae; genus Theobroma; species Theobroma cacao. The sequence goes on from NC_142647.1 coordinate 29,685,616, forward strand.
ATAGTCTCATTATTTATTTTAAGTTGAATATTCTTACATTTTTTATTAGCAAAGATTATAATTGAATGTTTGCCTCGGGAAACGTGAAGCGAAATCCATCTATTGACAAGAGAAGTTCATTTATAGTCACTCATTCCTTTGAAAACGTTATTATTGGTTTTAAATGGATTTATAATGTCATTATTGATTTTAAGTTGAATTTTCTTATAATTTTGGTTAAAAGAGAATATAATTGAATGTTTGCCTTGAGAAACGTGATGCGAAAGCCATCCATTGACAACAAAAGTTTATTTATAGTCACTCATGCCTTCGAAAGCCTTATTACTCGCATTAAATGCTTTTATAGTCTGAATATTGATTTTAAGTTGAATTTTCTTACATTTTTCATTAAAACAGATTATAATTATATGTTCGCCTCAGAAAACATGAAGCGAAAGCCATCCATTATGAAGAAAAGTTCATTTATTGTCACTCATGCCTTCAAAAGCGTTATTACTGGCTTTAAATGGATTTATAATCTCATTATTGATTTTAAGTTGAATTTTCTTATAATTTTGGTTAAAACAGAATATAATTGAATGTTTGCATCGAGAAACGTGACACGAAAGCCATCCATTGGCAAGAAATTTTATTTATAGTCACTCATGCCTTCAGATGCCTTATTACTCGCTTTAAATACTTTTATAGTCTCATTATTGATTTTAAGTTGAATATTCCTATATTTTTGGTTAACAAAGATTATAATTGAATGTTTGCCTCGGGAAACGTGAAACGAAATCCATCTATTGTCAAGAAAAGTTCATTTATAGTCACTCATTCCTTTGAAAACGTTATTATTGGTTTTAAATGGATTTATAATCTCATTATTGATTTTAAGTTGAATTTTCTTATAATTTTGGTTAAAACCGAATATAATTGAATGTTTGCCTCGAGAAACGTGACGCGAAAGCCATCCATTGACAAGAAAAGTTTATTTATAGTCACTCATGCCTTCGAAAGCCTTATTACTCGCTTTAAATACTTTTATAGTCTCATTATTTATTTTAAGTTGAATATTCTTACATTTTTGGTTAGCAAAGATTATAATTGAATGTTTGCCTCGGGAAACGTGAAGCGAAATCCATCTATTGACAAGAGAAGTTCATTTATAGTCACTCATTTTTTTGAAAATGTTATTATTGGTTTTAAATGGATTTATAATGTCATTATTGATTTTAAGTTGAGTTTTCTTATAATTTTGGTTAAAAGAGAATATAATTGAATGTTTGCCTTGAGAAACGTGATGCGAAAGCCATCCATTGACAACAAAAGTTTATTTATAGGCACTTATGCCTTCGGAAGCCTTATTACTCGCTTGAAATGCTTTTATAATCTTAATATTGATTTTAAGTTGAATATTCTTATATTTTTGGTTAACAAAGATTATAATTGAATGTTTGCCTCTGGAAACATGAAGCGAAAGCTATTTATTAACAAGAAAAGTTCATTTATAGTCACTCATTCTTTTGAAAGCGTTATTATTGGTTTTCAATGGATTTATAATCTCATTATTGATTTTAAGTTCAATTTTCTTATAATTTTGGTTAAAACAGAATATAATTGAATATTTGCCTCGAGAAACGTGAGGCGAAAGCAATCCATTGACAACAAAAGTTTATTTATAGTCACTCATACCTTCGGAAGCCTTATTACCCGCTTTAAATGCTTTTATAGTCCCAAAATTAATCTTAAGTTGAATTTTCTTACATTTTTCATTAAAACAGATTATAATTCAATGTTTGCATCTGAAAACATGAAGCGAAAGCCATCCATTGAGAAGAAAAGTTCATTTATTGTCACTCTTGCCTTCGAAAGCGTTATTACTGGCTTTAAATGGATTTATAATCTCATTATTGATTTTAAGTTGAATTTTCTTATAATTTTGGTGAAAACAGAATATAATTGAATGTTTACCCCGAGAAACGTGACGCGAAAGCCATCCATTGACAAGAAAAGTTTATTTATAGTCACTCATGCCTTCGGAAGCCTTATTACTCGCTTTAAATACTTTTATAATCTCATTATTGATTTTAAGTTGAATATTCTTACATTTTTGGTTAACAAAGATTATAATTGAATGTTTGCCTCGGAAAACGTGAAGCGAAAGCCATCTATTGAGAAGAAAAGTTCATTTATAGTTACTCATTCCTTTGAAAACGTTATTATTGGTTTTAAATGGATTTATAATCTCATTATTGATTTTAAGTTGAATTTTCTTATACTTTTGGTTAAAACAGAATATAATTGAATGTTTGCCTTAAGAAACATGTCGCGAAAGCCATCCATTGAGAACAAAAGTTTATTTATAGTCACTCATGCCTTCGGAAGCTTTATTACTCGCTTTAAATACTTTTATAGTCTCATTTATTTATTTTAAGTTGAATATTCTTACATTTTTGGTTAAAACAAATTATAATTGAATATTTGCCTTGAGAAACGTGAAGCGAAAGCCGTCTATTGACAAGAAAGGTTTATTTATTGTTACTCATGCCTTCGAAAGTGTTATTACTCGCTTTAAATGGTTTTATATTCTCATTATTGATTTTAAGTTGAGTTTTCTTATATTTTTGGTAAAACAGAATATAATTGAATGTTTGCCGTGAGAAACGTGAAGCGAAAGCCATCCATCGACAAGAATAGTTCATTTATAGTCACTCATTCCTTCGGAAGCCTTATTGCTCGCTTTAAATGGTTTTATAGTCTCATTATTGATTTTAAGTTGAATTTTCTTACATTTTTTGTTAAAACAGATTATAATTGGATGTTTGCCTCAGAAAACGCGAAGCGAAAGCCATCCATTGCCATGAAAAGTTCATTTATTGTCAACCATGCCTTGAAAGCATTATTACTGGCTTTAAGTGAATTTATAATCTCATTATTGATTTTAAGTTGAATGTTCTTATAATTTTGGTTAAAACAAAATATAATTGACTGTTTGCCACGAGAAACGTGACGCGAAAGCCATCCATTGACAAGAAAAGTTTATTTATAGTCACTTATGGCTTCGAAAGCCTTATTACTCGCTTTAAATGCTTTTATAGTCTCAATATTGATTTTAAGTTGAATTTTCATACATTTTTGGTTAAAACAGATTATAATTGAATGGTTGTTTCAACAAACCTGAAGCGAAATCCTTCCATTGAGAAGAAAAGTTCATTTATTATGACTCGTGCCTTCGAAAGCGTTACTACTGGCTTTAAATGGATTTATAATCTCACTATTGATTTTAAGTTGAATTTTCTTATAATTTTGGTGAAAACAGAATATAATTGAATGTTTGCCTCGAGAAACGTGACGCGAAAGCCATCCATTGACAAGAAAAGTTTATTTATAGTCACTCACGCCTTCGGAAGCCTTATTACTCGCTTTAAATACTTTTATAGTCTCATTATTGATTTTAAGTTGAATATTCTTACATGTTTTGGTTAGCAAAGACTATAATTGAATGTTTGCCTCCGGAAACGCGAAGCGAAATCCGTCTATTGACAAGAAAAGGTCATTTATAGTCACTCATTCCTTTGAAAACGTTATTATTGGTTTTAAATGGATTTATAATGTCATTATTGATTTTAAGTTGAGTTTTCTTATAATTTTGGTTAAAAGAGAATATAATTGAATGTTTGCCTTGAGAAACGTGATGCGAAAGCCATCCATTGACAACAAAAGTTTATTTATAGGCACTTATGCCTTCGGAAGCCTTATTACTCGCTTGAAATGCTTTTATAGTCTTAATATTGATTTTAAGTTGAATTTTCTTACATTTTTCATTAAAGCAGATTATAGTTGAATGTTTGCCTCAGAAAACATGAAGCAAAAGCCATCCATTGAGAAGGAAAGTTCATTTATTGTCACTCATGCCTTCAAAAGCGTTATTACTGGCTTTAAATGGATTTACAATCTCATTATTGATTTTAAGTCGAATTTTCTTATAGTTTTGGTTAAAACGTAATATAATTGAATGTTTGCATCGAGAAACGTGACACGAAAGCCATCTATTGGCAAGAAAGTTTATTTATAGTCACTCATGCCTTCGGATGCCTTATTACTCGCTTTAAATACTTTTATAGTCTCATTATTGATTTTAAGTTGAATATTCTTATATTTTTGGTTAACAAAGATTATAATTGAATGTTTGCCTCGGGCAAAGTGAAGCGAAATCCATCTATTGACAAGAAAAGTTCATTTATAGTCACTCATTCCTTTGAAAACGTTATTATTGGTTTTAAAAGGATTTATAATCTCATTATTGATTTTAAGTTGAATTTTCTTATAATTTTGGTTAAAACCGAATATAATTGAATGTTTGCATCGAGAAACGTGACACGAAAGCCATCTATTGGCAAGAAAGTTTATTTATAGTCACTCATGCCTTCGGATGCCTTATTACTCGCTTTAAATACTTTTATAGTCTCATTATTGATTTTAAGTTGAATATTCTTATATTTTTGGTTAACAAATATTATAATTGAATGTTTGCCTCGGGAAACATGAAGCGAAAGCTATTTATTAACAAGAAAAGTTCATTTATAGTCACTCATTCTTTTGAAAGCGTTATTATTGGTTTTCAATGGATTTATAATCTCATTATTGATTTTAAATTCAATTTTCTTATAATTTTGGTTAAAACAGAATATAATTGAATGTTTGCCTCGAGAAACGTGAGGCGAAAGCAATCCATTGACAACAAAAGTTTATTTATAGTCACTCATACCTTCGGAAGCCTTATTACCCGCTTTAAATGCTTTTATAGTCCCAAAATTGATCTTAAGTTGAATTTTCTTACATTTTTCATTAAAACAGATTATAATTCAATGTTTGCATCTGAAAACATGAAGCGAAAGCCATCCATTGAGAAGAAAAGTTCATTTATTGTCACTCCTGCCTTCGAAAGTGTTATTACTGGCTTTAAATGGATTTATAATCTCATTATTGATTTTAAGTTGAATTTTCTTATAATTTTGGTGAAAACAGAATATAATTGAATGTTTGCCCCGAGAAACGTGACGCGAAAGCCATCCATTGACAAGAAAAGTTTATTTATAGTCACTCATGCCTTCGGAAGCCTTATTACTCGCTTTAAATACTTTTATAGTCTGATTATTGATTTTAAGTTGAATATTCTTACATTTTTGGTTAGCAAAGATTATAATTGAATGTTTGCCTCCGGAAACGCGAAGCGAAATCCGTCTATTGACAAGAAAAGTTCATTTATAGTCACTCATTCCTTTGAAAACGTTATTATTGGTTTTAAATGGATTTATAATCTCATTATTGATTTTAAGTTGAATTTTCTTATAATTTTGGTTAAAAGAGAATATAATTGAATGTTTGCCTTGAGAAACGTGATGCGAAAGCCATCCATTGACAACAAAAGTTTATTTATAGGCACTTATGCCTTCGGAAGCCTTATTACTCGCTTGAAATGCTTTTATAGTCTTAATATTGATTTTAAGTTGAATTTTCTTACATTTTTCATTAAAGCAGATTATAATTGAATGTTTGCGTCAGAAAACATGAAGCGAAAGCCATCCATTGAGAAGGAAAGTTCATTTATTGTCACTCATGCCTTCAAAAGCGTTATTACTGGCTTTAAATGGATTTACAATCTCATTATTGATTTTAAGTCGAATTTTCTTATAGTTTTGGTTAAAACGTAATATAATTGAATGTTTGCATCGAGAAACGTGACACGAAAGCCATCCATTGGCAAGAAAGTTTATTTATAGTCACTCATGCCTTCGGATGCCTTATTACTCGCTTTAAATACTTTTATAGTCTCATTATTGATTTTAAGTTGAATATTCTTATATTTTTGGTTAACAAAGATTATAATTGAATGTTTGCCTCTGGAAACATGAAGCGAAAGCTATTTATTAACAAGAAAAGTTCATTTATAGTCACTCATTCTTTTGAAAGCGTTATTATTGGTTTTCAATGGATTTATAATCTCATTATTGATTTTAAGTTCAATTTTCTTATAATTTTGGTTAAAACAGAATATAATTGAATGTTTGCCTCGAGAAACGTGAGGCGAAAGCAATCCATTGACAACAAAAGTTTATTTATAGTCACTCATACCTTCGGAAGCCTTATTATCCGCTTTAAATGCTTTTATAGTCCCAAAATTGATCTTAAGTTGAATTTTCTTACATTTTTCATTAAAACAGATTATAATTCAATGTTTGCATCTGAAAACATGAAGCAAAAGCCATCCATTGAGAAGCAAAGTTCATTATTGTCACTCCTGCCTTCGAAAGCGTTATTACTAGCTTTAAATGGATTTATAATCTCATTATTGATTTTAAGTTGAATTTTCTTATAATTTTGGTGAAAACAGAATATAATTGAATGTTTGCCCCGAGAAACGTGACGCGAAAGCCATCCATTGACAAGAAAAGTTTATTTATAGTCACTCATGCCTTCGGAAGCCTTATTACTCGCTTTAAATACTTTTATAGTCTGATTATTGATTTTAAGTTGAATATTCTTACATTTTTGGTTAGCAAAGATTATAATTGAATGTTTGCCTCCGAAAACGCGAAGCGAAATCCGTATATTGACAAGAAAAGTTCATTTATAGTCACTCATTCCTTTGAAAACGTTATTATTGGTTTTAAATGGATTTATAATCTCATTATTGATTTTAAGTTGAATTTTCTTATAATTTTGGTTAAAAGAGAATATAATTGAATGTTTGCCTTGAGAAACGTGATGCGAAAGCCATCCATTTACAACAAAAGTTTATTTATAGTCACTCATGCCTTCGGAAGCGTTATTACTCACTTTAAATGCTTTTATAGTCTCAATATTGATTTTAAGTTGAATGTTCTTACATTTTTCATTAAAACAGATTATAATTGTATGTTTGCCTCAGAAAACATGAAGCGAAAGCCATCCATTGAGAAGAAAAGTTCATTTATTGTCACTCATGCCTTCAAAAGCGTTATTACTGGCTTTAAATGGATTTATAATCTCATTATTGATTTTAAGTTGAATTTTCTTATAATTTTGGTTAAAACAGAATATAATTGAATGTTTGCATCGAGAAACGTGAGACGAAAGACATCCATTTGCAAGAAAGTTTATTTATAGTCACTCATGCCTTCGGATGCCTTATTACTCGCTTTAAATACTTTTATAGTCTCATTTTTGATTTTAAGTTGAATATTATTATATTTTTGGTTAACAAAGATTATAATTGAATGTTTGCCTCTGGAAACATGAAGCGAAAGCCATTTATTGACAAGAAAAGTTCATTTATAGTCACTCATTCCTTTGAAAGCGTTATTATTGGTTTTAAATGGATTTATAATCTCATTATTGATTTTAAGTTCAATTTTCTTATAATTTTGGTTAAAACAGAATATAATTGAATGTTTGCATCGAGAAACGTGACATGAAAGCCATCCATTGGCAAGAAAGTTTATTTATAGTCACTCATGCCTTCGGATGCCTTATTACTCGCTTTAAATACTTTTATAGTCTCATTATTGATTTTAAGTTGAATATTCTTACATTTTTGGTTAGCAAAGATTATAATTGAATGTTTGCCTCGGGAAACGTGAAGCGAAATCCGTCTATTGACAAGAAAAGTTCATTTACAGTCACTCATTCCTTTGAAAACGTTATTATTGGTTTTAAATATATTTATAATCTTATTATTGATTTTAAGTTCAATTTTCTTATAATTTTGGTTAAAAGAGAATATAATTGAATGTTTGCCTTGAGAAACGTGATGCGAAAGCCATCCATTGAGAACAAAAGTTTATTTATAGTCACTCATGACTTCGGAAGCCTTATTACTCGCTTTAAATGCTTTTATAGTCTCAATATTGATTTTAAGTTGAAGTTTCTTACATTTTTCATTAAAACAGATTATAATTGAATGTTTGCCTCAAAAAGCAGGAAACGAAAGCCATCCATTGAGAAGAAAAGTTCATTTATTGTTACTTATGCCATCAAAAGCGTTATTACTGGCTTTAAATGGATTTATAATATCAGTATTGATTTGAAGTTGAATTTTCTTACAATTTTGGTTAAAACAAAATATAATTGACTATTTGCCATGAGAAACGTGACGCGAAAGCCATCCATTGACAACAAAAGTTTATTTATAGTCACTTATGCCTTCGAAAGCCTTATTACTCGCTTTAAATGCTTTTATTGTCTCAATATTGATTTTAAGTTGAATTCTCTTACATTTTTGGTTAAAATAGATTATAATTGAATGGTTGTTTCGGAAAACGTGAAGCGAAATCCTTCGATTGAGAAGAAAAGTTCATTTATTGTCACTCGTGCCATCGAAAGCGTTACTACTTACTTTAAATGGATTTATAATCTCATTATTTATATTAAGTTGAATGTTCTTATAATTTTGGTGAATACAGAATATAATTGAATGTTTACCTCGAGAAACGTGACGCGAAAGCAATCCATTGACAACAAAAGTTTATTTATAGTCACTCATGCCTTCAGAAGCCTTATTACTTGCTTTAAATGCTTTTGTAGTCTCAAAATTCATCTTAAGTTGAATTTTCTTACATTTTTCATTAAAACAGATTATAATTCAGTGTTTGCATCTGAAAACATGAAGCAAAAGCCATCCATTGAGAAGAAAAGTTCATTTATTGTCACTCCTACCTTCGAAAGCGTTATTACTAGCTTTAAATGGATTTATAATCTCATTATTGATTTTAAGTTGAATTTTCTTATAATTTTGGTGAAAACAGAATATAATTGAATGTTTGCCCCGAGAAACTTGACGCGAAAGCCATCCATTGACAACAAAAGTTTATTTATAGTCACTCATGCCTTCGAAAGCCTTATTACTCGCTTTAAATACTTTTATAGTCTCATTATTGATTTTAAGTTGAATATTCTTACATTTTTGGTTAACAAAGAGTATAATTGAATGTTTGCCTCGGGAAACGTGAAGCGAAAGCCATCTATTGACAAGAAAAGTTCATTTATAGTCACTCATTCCTTTGAAAACGTTATTATTGGTTTTAAATGGATTTATAATCTCATTATTGATTTTAAGTTGAATTTTCTTATACTTTTGGTTAAAACAGAATATAATTGAATGTTTGCCTTGAAAAACGTGACGCGAAAGCCATCCATTGAGAACAAAAGTTTATTTATAGTCACTCATGCCTTCAAAAGCATTATTACTGGCTTTAAATGGATTTATAATCTCATTATTGATTTTAAGTTGAATTTTCTTATAATTTTGGTGAAAACAGAGTATAATTGAATGTTTGCCTCGAGAAACGTGACACGAAAGCCATCCATTGACAAGAAAATTTATTTATAGTCACTCATGCTTTCGAAAGCCTTATTACTCGCTTTAAATACTTTTATAGTCTCATTATTGATTTTAAGTTGAATATTCTTACATTTTTTGTTAACAAAGATTATAATTAAATGTTTGCCTCGGGAAACGAGAAGCGAAAGCCATCTATTGACAAGAGAAGTTCATTTATAGTCACTCATTCCTTTGAAAACTTTATTATTGGTTTTAAATGGATTTATAATCTCATTATTGATTTTAAGTTGAATTTTCTTATAATTTTGGTTAAAACAGAATATAATTGAATGTTTGCCTTGAGAAACGTGAGGCGAAAGCCATCCATTAACAACAAAAGTTTATTTATAGTCACTCATGCCTTCGGAAGCCTTATTACTCTCTTTAAATACTTTTATAGTCTCATTTCTTATATTTTTTGTTAAGAAAGATTATAATTGAATGTTTGCCTCAAGAAACATAAAGCGAAAGCCATTTATTGACAAGAAAAATTCATTTATAGTCACTCATTCCTTTGAAAGCGTTATTATTGGTTTTAAATGGATTTATAATCTCATTATTGATTTTAAGTTGAATTTTCTTATAATTTTGGTTAAAACAGAATATAATTGAATGTTTGCCTCGAGAAGTGTGACGCGAAAGCCATCCATTGACAACAAAAGTTTATTTATAGTCACTTATGCCTTCGGAAGCCTTATTACTCGTTTTAAATACTTTTATAGTCTCATTATTGATTTTAAGTTGAATATTCTTACATTTTTGGTTAAGAAAGATTATAATTGAATGTTTGCCTCGAAAAACGTGAAGCGAAAGCCATCTATTGACAAGAAAAGTTCATTTATAGTCACTCATTCCTTTGAAAACGTTATTATTGGTTTTAAATGGATTTATAATCTCATTATTGATTTGAAGTTGAATTTTCTTATAATTTTGGTTAAAAGAGAATATAATTGAATGTTTGCCTTGAGAAACGTGATGCGAAAGCCATCCATTGACAACAAAAGTTTATTTATAGTCACTCATGCCTTCGGAAGCCTTATTACTCGCTTTAAATGCTTTTATAGTCTCAATATTGATTTTAAGTTGAATTTTCTTACATTTTTCATTAAAACAGATTATAATTTTATGTTTGCCTCAGAAAACGCGAAGCGAAAGCCATCCATTGCCATGAAAAGTTTATTTATTGTCAACCATGCCTTGAAAGCATTATTACTGGCTTTAAGTGGATTTATAATCTCATTATTGATTTTAAGTTGAATTTTCTTATAATTTTGGTTAAAACAAAATATAATTGACTGTTTGCCACGAGAAACGTGACGCGAAAGCCATCCATTGACAAGAAAAGTTTATTTATAGTCACTTATGGCTTCGAAAGCCTTATTACTCGCTTTAAAAGCTTTTATAGTCTCAATATTGATTTTAAGTTGAATTTTCGTACATTTTTGGTTAAAACAGATTATAATTGAATGGTTGTTTCAAAAAACCTGAAGCGAAATCCTTCCATTGAAAAGAAAAGTTCATTTATTGTGACTCGTGCCTTCGAAAGCGTTACTACTGGCTTTAAATGGATTTATAATCTCATTATTGATTTTAAGTTGAATTTTCTTATAATTTTGGTAAAAATAGAATATAATTGAATGTTTGCCTCGAGAAACGTGACGCGAAAGCCATCCATTGATAAGAAAAGTTTATTTATAGTCACTCACACCTTCGAAAGCCTTATTACTCGCTTTAAATACTTTTATAGTCTGATTATTGATTTTAAGTTGAATATTCTTACATTTTTGGTTAGCAAAGATTATAATTGAATGTTTGCCTCTGGAAACGCGAAGCGAAATCCGTCTATTGACAAGAAAAGTTCATTTATAGTCACTCATTCCTTTGAAAACGTTATTATTGGTTTTAAATGGATTTATAATCTCATTATTGATTTTAAGTTGAATTTTCTTATAATTTTGGTTAAAAGAGAATATAATTGAATGTTTGCCTTGAGAAACGTGATGCGAAAGCCATCCATTGAGAACAAAAGTTTATTTATAGTCACTCATGCGTTCGGAAGCGTTATTACTCACTTTAAATGATTTTATAGTCTCAATATTGATTTTAAGTTGAATTTTCTTACATTTTTCATTAAAACAGATTATAATTGTATGTTTGCGTCAGAAAACATGAAGCGAAAGCCATCCATTGAGAAGAAAAGTTCATTTATTGTCACTCATGCCTTCAAAAGCGTTATTATTGGCTTTAAATGGAGTTATAATCTCGTTATTGATTTTAAGTTGAATTTTCTTATAATTTTGGTTAAAACAGAATATAATTGAATGTTTGCATCGAGAAACGTGATACGAAAGCCATCCATTAGCAAGAAAGTTTATTTATACTCACTCATGCCTTCGGATGCCTTATTACTCGCTTTAAATACTTTTATAATCTCATTATTGATTTTAAGTTGAATATTATTATATTTTTGGTTAACAAAGATTATAATTGAATGTTTGCCTCTGGAAACATGAAGCGAAAGCCATTTATTGATAAGAAAAGTTCATTTATAGTCACTCATTCCTTTGAAAGCGTTATTATTGGTTTTAAATGGATTTATAATCTCATTATTGATTTTAAGTTCAATTTTCTTATAATTTTGGTTAAAACAGAATATAATTGAATGTTTGCATCGAGAAACGTGACACGAAAGCCATCCATTGGCAAGAAAGTTTATTTATAGTCACTAATGCCTTCGGATGCCTTAGTACTCGCTTTAAATACTTTTATAGTCTCATTATTGATTTTAAGTTGAATATTCTTACATTTTTGGTTAGCAAAGATTATAATTGAATGTTTGCCTCGGGCAAAGTGAAGCGAAATCCGTCTATTGACAAGAAAAGTTCATTTATAGCCACTCATTCCTTTGAAAACGTTATTATTGGTTTTAAATGGATTTATAATCTTATTATTGGTTTTAAGTTCAATTTTCTTATAATTTTGGTTAAAAGAGAATATAATTGAATGTTTGCCTTGAGAAACGTGATGCGAAAGCCAATCATTGAGAACAAAAGTTTATTTATAGTCACTCATGACTTCGGAAGCCTTATTACTCGCTTTAAATGCTTTTATAGTCTCAATATTGATTTTAAGTTGAATTTTCTTACATTTTTCATTAAAACAGATTATAATTGTATGTTTGCCTCAAAAAACATGAAATGAAAGCCATCCATTGAGAAGAAAAGTTCATTTATTATTACTCATGCCATCCAAAGCGTTATTACTGGCTTTAAATGGATTTATAATCTCATTATTGATTTTAAGTTGAATTTTCTTATATTTTTGGTTAAAACAGAATATAATTGAATGTTTGCCTCGAGAAACCTGACACGAAAGCCGTCCATTGACAAAAAAGTTTATTTATAGTCACTCATGCCTTCGGAAGCCTTATTGCTCGCTTTAAATACTTTTATAGTCTCATTATTGATTTTAAGTTGAATATGCTTACATTTTTGGTTAAGAAAGATTATAATTGAATGTTTGCCTCTGGAAACATGAAGCGAAAGCCATTTATTGACAAGAAAAGTTTATTTATTGTCACTCATTCTTTTGAAAGCGTTATTATTGGTTTTAAATGGATTTATAATCTCATTATGGATTTTAAGTTCAATTTTCTTATAATTTTGGTTAAAACAGAATATAATTGAATGTTTTCCTCGAGAAACGTGACGCGAAATCAATCCATTGACAACAAAAGTTTATTTATAGTCACTCATGCCTTCGGAAGCCTTATTACCCGCTTTAAATGCTTTTATAGTCTCAAAATTGATCTTAAGTTGAATTTTCTTACATTTTTCATTAAAACAGATTATAATTCAATGTTTGTGTCTGAAAACATGAAGCGAAAGCCATTCATTGAGAAGAAAAGTTCATTTATTGTCACCCTTGCCTTCGAAAGCGTTATTACTGGCTTTAAATGGATTTATAATCTCATTATTGATTTTAAGTTGAATTTTCTTATAATTTTGGTGAAAACAGAATATAATTGAATGTTTGCCCCGAGAAACGTGATGCGAAAGCCATCCATTGACAACAAAAGTTTATTTATAGTCACTCATGCCTTCGGAAGCCATATTACTCGCTTTGAATACTTTTATAGTCTCATTATTGATATTAAGTTGAATACTCTTACATTTTTGGTTAACAAAGATTATAATTAAATGTTTTCCTCGGGAAACGAGAAGCGAAAGCCATATATTGACAAGAAAAGTTCATTTATAGTCACTCATTCCTTTGAAAACTTTATTATTGGTTTTAAATGGATTTATAATCTCATTATTGATTTTAAGTTGAATTTTCTTATAATTTTGGTTAAAACAGAATATAATTGAATGTTTGCCTTGAGAAACGTGAGGCGAAAGCCATCCATTAACAACAAAAGTTTATTTATAGTCACTCATGCCTTCGGAAGCCTTATTACTCTCTTTAAATACTTTTATAGTCTCATTTCTTACATTTTTTGTTAAGAAAGATTATAATTGAATGTTTGCCTCGGGAAACATAAAGCGAAAGCCATTTATTGACAAGAAAAGTTCATTTATAGTCACTCATTCTTTTGAAAGCGTTATTATTGGTTTTAAATGGATTTATAATCTCATTATTGAGTTTAAGTTCAATTTTCTTATAATTTTGGTTAAAACAGAATATAATTGAATGTTTGCATCGAGAAGCGTGACGCGAAAGCCATCCATTGACAAGAAAAGTTTATTTATAGTCACTCATGCCTTCGGAAGCCTTATTACTCGTTTTAAATACTTTTATAGTCTCATTATTGATTATAAGTTGAATATTCTTACATTTTTGGTTAACAAAGATTATAATTGAATGTTCGCCTCGGGAAACGTGAAGCGAAAGCCATCTATTGACAAGAAAAGTTCATTCATAGTCACTCATTCCTTTGAAAACGTTATTATTGGTTTTAAATGGATTTATAATCTCATTATTGATTTTAAGTTGAATTTTCTTATAATTTTGGTGAAAAGAGAATATAATTGAATGTTTGCCTTGAGAAACGTGATGTGAAAGCCATCCATTGACAACAAAAGTTTATTTATAGTCACTCATGCCTTCGGAAGCCTTATTACTCGCATTAAATGCTTTTATAGTCTGAATATTGATTTTGAGTTGAATTTTCTTACGTTTTTCATTAAAACAGATTATAATTATATGTTTGCCTCAGAAAACACGAAGCGAAAGCCATCCATTGAGAAGAAAAGTTCATTTATTGTCACTCATGCCTTCAAAAACGTTATTACTGGCTTTAAATGGATTTATAATCTCATTATTGATTTTAAGTTGAATTTTCTTATAATTTTGGTTAAAACAGAATATAATTGAATGTTTGCATCGAGAAACGTGACACGAAAGCCATCCATTGGCAAGAAAGTTTATTTATAGTCACTCATGCCTTCGGATGCCTTATTACTCGCTTTAAATACTTTTATAGTCTCATTATTGATTTTAAGTTGAATATTCTTATATTTTTGGTTAACAAAGATTATAATTGAATGTTTGCCTCGGGCAAAGTGAAGCGAAATCCATCTATTGACAAGAAAAGTACATTTATAGTCACTCATTCCTTTGAAAACGTTATTATTGGTTTTAAAAGGATTTATAATCTCATTATTGATTTTAAGTTGAATTTTGTTATAATTTTGGTTAAAACCGAATATAATTGAATGTTTGCCTCGAGAAACGTGACGTGAAAGCCATCCATTGACAAGAAAAGTTTATTTATAGTCACTCATGCCTTCGAAAGCCTTATTACTCGCTTTAAATACTTTTATAGTCTCATTATTTATTTTAAGTTGAATATTCTTACATTTTTTATTAGCAAAGATTATAATTGAATGTTTGCCTCGGGAAACGTGAAGCGAAATCCATCTATTGACAAGAGAAGTTCATTTATAGTCACTCATTCCTTTGAAAACGTTATTATTGGTTTTAAATGGATTTATAATGTCATTATTGATTTTAAGTTGAGTTTTCTTATAATTTTGGTTAAAAGAGTATATAATTGAATGTTTGCCTTGAGAAACGTGATGCGAAAGCCATCCATTGACAACAAAAGTTTATTTATAGTCACTCATGCCTTCGGAAGCCTTATTACTCGCATTAAGTGCTTGTATAGTTTGAATATTGATTTTAAGTTGAATTTTCTTACATTTTTCATTAAAACAGATTATAATTATATGTTCGCCTCAGAAAACATGAAGCGAAAGCCATCCATTATGAAGAAAAGTTCATTTATTGTCACTCATGCCTTCAAAAGCGTTATTACTGGCTTTAAATGGATTTATAATCTCATTATTGATTTTAAGTTGAATTTTCTTATAATTTTGGTTAAAACAGAATATAATTGAATGTTTGCATCGAGAAACGTGACACGAAAGCCATCCATTGGCAAGAAATTTTACTTATAGTCACTCATGCCTTCGGATGCCTTATTACTCGCTTTAAATACTTTTATAGTCTCATTATTGATTTTAAGTTGAATATTCCTATATTTTTGGTTAACAAAGATTATAATTGAATGTTTGCCTCGGGAAACGTGAAGCGAAATCCATCTATTGACAAGAAAAGTTCATTTATAGTCACTCATTCCTTTGAAAACGTTATTATTGGTTTTAAATGGATTTATAATCTCATTATTGATTTTAAGTTGAATTTTCTTATAATTTTGGTTAAAACCGAATATAATTGAATGTTTGCCTCGAGAAACGTGACGCGAAAGCCATCCATTGACAAGAAAAGTTTATTTATAGTCACTCATGCCTTCGAAAGCCTTATTACTCGCTTTAAATACTTTTATAGTCTCATTGTTTATTTTAAGTTGAATATTCTTACATTTTTGGTTAGCAAAGATTATAATTGAATGTTTGCCTCGGGAAACATGAAGCGAAATCCATCTATTGACAAAAGAAGTTCATTTATAGTCACTCATTTTTTTGAAAACGTTATTATTGGTTTTAAATGGATTTATAATGTCATTATTGATTTTAAGTTGAGTTTTCTTATAATTTTGGTTAAAAGAGAATATAATTGAATGTTTGCCTTGAGAAACGTGATGCGAAAGCCATCCATTGACAACAAAAGTTTATTTATAGGCACTTATGCCTTCGGAAGCCTTATTACTCGCTTGAAATGCTTTTATAGTCTTAATATTGATTTTAAGTTGAATTTTCTTACATTTTTCATTAAAGCAGATTATAATTGAATGTTTGCCTCAGAAAACATGAAGCGAAAGCCATCCATTGAGAAGGAAAGTTCATTTATTGTCACTCATGCCTTCAAAAGCGTTATTACTGGCTTTAAATGGATTTACAATCTCATTATTGATTTTAAGTTGAATTTTCTTATAGTTTTGGTTAAAACGTAATATAATTGAATGTTTGCATCGAGAAACGTGACACGAAAGCCATCCATTGGGAAGAAAGTTTATTTATAGTCACTCATGCCTTCGGATGCCTTATTACTCGCTTTAAATACTTTTATAGTCTCATTATTGATTTTAAGTTGAATATTCTTATATTTTTGGTTAACAAAGATTATAATTGAATGTTTGCCTCTGGAAACATGAAGCGAAAGCTATTTATTAACAAGAAAAGTTCATTTATAGTCACTCATTCTTTTGAAAGCGTTATTATTGGTTTTCAATGGATTTATAATCTCATTATTGATTTTAAGTTCAATTTTCTTATAATTTTGGTTAAAACAGAATATAATTGAATGTTTGCCTCGAGAAACGTGAGGCGAAAGCAATCCATTGACAACAAAAGTTTATTTATAGTCACTCATACCTTCGGAAGCCTTATTACCCGCTTTAAATGCTTTTATAGTCTCAAAATTGATCTTAAGTTGAATTTTCTTACATTTTTCATTAAAACAGATTATAATTCAATGTTTGCATCTGAAAACATGAAGCGAAAGCCATCCATTGAGAAGAAAAGTTCATTTATTGTCACTCCTGCCTTCGAAAGCGTTATTATTGGCTTTAAATGGATTTATAATCTCATTATTGATTTTAAGTTGAATTTTCTTATAATTTTGGTGAAAGTAGAATATAATTGAATGTTTACCCCGAGAAACATGACGCGAAAGCCATCCATTGACAAGAAAAGTTTATTTATAGTCACTCATGCCTTCGGAAGCCTTATTACTCGCTTTAAATACTTTTATAATCTCATTATTGATTTTAAGTTGAATATTCTTACATTTTTGGTTAACAAAGATTATAATTGAATGTTTGCCTCGGGAAACGTGAAGCGAAAGCCATCTATTAACAAGAAAAGTTCCTTTATAGTTACTCATTCCTTTGAAAACGTTATTATTGGTTTTAAATGGATTTATAATCTCATTAGTGATTTTAAGTTGAATTTTCTTATACTTTTGGTTAAAACAGAATATAATTGAATGTTTGCCTTGAGAAACATGACGCGAAAGCCATCCATTGAGAACAAAAGTTTATTTATAGTCACTCATGCCTTCGGAAGCCTTATTATTCGCTTTAAATACTTTTATAGTCTCATTTATTGATTTTAAGTTGAATATTCTTACATTTTTGGTTAAAACAAATTATAATTGAATATTTTCCTTGAGAAACGTGAAGCGAAAGCCGTCTATTGACAAGAAAGGTTTATTTATTGTTACTCATGCCTTCGAAAGTGTTATTACTTGCTTTAAATGGTTTTATATTCTCATTATTGATTTTAAGTTGAGTTTTCTTATATTTTTGGTAAAACAGAATATAATTGAATGTTTGCCGCGAGAAACGTGAAGCGAAAGCCATCCATCGATAAGAATAGTTCATTTATAGTCACCCATTCCTTCGGAAGCCTTATTGCTCGCTTTAAATGGTTTTATAGTCTCATTATTGACTTTAAGTTGAATTTTCTTACAGTTTTTGTTAAAACATATTATAATTGGATGTTTGCCTCAGAAAACGCGAAGCGAAAGCCATCCATTGCCATGAAAAGTTCATTTATTGTCAACCATGCCTTGAAAGCATTATTACTGGCTTTAAGTGGATTTATAATCTCATTATTGATTTTAAGTTGAATTTTCTTATAATTTTGGTTAAAACAAAATATAATTGACTGTTTGCCACGAGAAACGTGACGCGAAAGCCATCCATTGACAAGAAAAGTTTATTTATAGTCACTTATGGCTTCGAAAGCCTTATTACTCGCTTTAAATGCTTTTATAGTCTCAATATTGATTTTAAGTTGAATTTTCGTACATTTTTTGTTAAAACAGATTATAATTGAATGGTTGTTTCAAAAAACCTAAAGCGAAATCCTTCCATTGAGAAGAAAAGTTCATTTATTGTGACTCGTGCCTTCGAAAGCGTTACTACTGGCTTTAAATGGATTTATAATCTCACTATTGATTTTAAGTTGAATTTTCTTATAATTTTGGTGAAAACAGAATATAATTGAATGTTTGCCTCGAGAAACGTGACGCGAAAGCCATCCATTGACAAGAAAATTTTATTTATAGTCACTCACGCCTTCGGAAGCCTTATTACTCGCTTTAAATACTTTTATAGTCTGATTATTGATTTTAAGTTGAATATTCTTACATTTGTGGTTAGCAAAGACTATAATTGAATGTTTGCCTCCGGAAACGCGAAGCGAAATCCGTCTATTGACAAGAAAAGTTCATTTATAGTCACTCATTCCTTTGAAAACGTTATTATTGGTTTTAAATGGATTTATAATCTCATTATTGATTTTAACTTGAATTTTATTATAATTTTGGTTAAAAGAGAATATAATTGAATGTTTGCCTTGAGAAACGTGATGCGAAAGCCATCCATTTACAACAAAAGTTTATTTATAGTCACTCATGCCTTCGGAAGCGTTATTACTCACTTTAAATGCTTTTATAGTCTCAATATTGATTTTAAGTTGAATGTTCTTACATTTTTCATTAAAACAGATTATAATTGTATGTTTGCGTCAGAAAACATGAAGCGAAAGCCATCCATTGAGAAGAAAAGTTCATTTATTGTCACTCATGCCTTCAAAAGCGTTATTACTCGCTTTAAATGGATTTATAATCTCATTATTGACTTTAAGTTGAATTTTCTTATAATTTTGGTTAAAACAGAATATAATTGAATGTTTGCATCGAAAACGTGATACGAAAGCCATCCATTTGCAAGAAAGTTTATTTATAGTCACTCATGCCTTCGGATGCCTTATTACTCGCTTTAAATACTTTTATAGTCTCATTATTGATTTTAAGTTGAATATTATTATATTTTTGGTTAACAAAGATTATAATTGAATGTTTGCCTCTGGAAACATGAAGCGAAAGCCATTTATTGACAAGAAAAGTTCATTTATAGTCACTCATTTCTTTGAAAGCGTTATTATTGGTTTTAAATGGATTTATAATCTCATTATTGATTTTAAGTTCAATTTTCTTATAATTTTGATTAAAACAGAATATAATTGAATGTTTGCATCGAGAAACGTGACACGAAAGCCATCCATTGGCAAGAAAGTTTATTTATAGTCACTCATGCCTTCGGATGCCTTATTACTCGCTTTAAATACTTTTATAGTCTCATTATTGATTTTAAGTTGAATATTCTTACATTTTTGGTTAGCAAAGATTATAATTGAATGTTTGCCTCGGGAAACGTGAAGCGAAATCCGTCTATTGACAAGAAAAGTTCATTTATAGTCACTCATTCCTTTGAAAACGTTATTATTGGTTTTAAATGGATTTATAATCTCATTATTGATTTTAAGTTCAATTTTCTTATAATTTTGGTTAAAACAGAATATAATTGAATGTTTGCATCGAGAAACGTGACACGAAAGCCATCCATTGGCAAGAAAGTTTATTTATAGTCACTCATGCCTTCGGATGCCTTATTACTCGCTTTAAATACTTTTATAGTCTCATTATTGATTTTAAGTTGAATATTCTTACATTTTTGGTTAGCAAAGATTATAATTGAATGTTTGCCTCGGGAAACGTGAAGCGAAATCCGTCTATTGACAAGAAAAGTTCATTTGTAGTCACTCATTCCTTTGAAAACGTTATTATTGGTTTTAAATGGATTTATAATCTTATTATTGATTTTAAGTTCAATTTTCTTATAATTTTGGTTAAAAGAGAATATAATTGAATGTTTGCCTTGAGAAACGTGATGCGAAAGCCATCCATTGACAACAAAAGTTTATTTATAGTCACTTATGCCTTCGGAAGCCTTATTACTCGCTTTAAATGCTTTTATAGTCTCAATATTGATTTTAAGTTGAATTTTCTTACATTTTTCATTAAAACAGATTATAATTGAATGTTTGCCTCAAAAAACAAGAAACGAAAGCCATCCATTGAGAAGAAAAGTTCATTTATTGTTACTCATGCCATCAAAAGCGTTATTACTGGCTTTAAATGGATTTATAATCTCATTATTGATTTGAAGTTGAATTTTCTTACAATTTTGGTTAAAACAAAATATAATTGACTGGTTGCCACGAGAAACGTGACGCGAAAGCCATCCACCGACAACAAAAGTTTATTTATAGTCACTTATGCCTTCGAAAGCCTTATTACTCGCTTTAAATGCTTTTATAGTCTCAATATTGATTTTAAGTTGAATTCTCTTACATTTTTGGTTAAAATAGATTATAATTGAATGGTTGTTTCGGAAAACGTGAAGCGAAATCCTTCGATTGAGAAGAAAAGTTCATTTATTGTCACTCGTGCCATCGAAAGCGTTACTACTTACTTTAAATGGATTTATAATCTCATTATTTATTTTAAGTTGAATGTTCTTATAATTTTGGTGAATACAGAATATAATTGAATGTTTACCTCGAGAAACGTGACGCGAAAGCAATCCATTGACAACAAAAGTTTATTTATAGTCACTCATTCCTTCAGAAGCCTTATTACCCGCTTTAAATGCTTTTATAGTCTCAAAATTGATCTTAAGTTGAATTTTCTTACATTTTTCATTAAAACAGATTATAATTCAGTGTTTGCATCTGAAAACATGAAGCGAAAGCCATCCATTGAGAAGAAAAGTTCATTTATTGTCACTCCTACCTTCGAAAGCGTTATTACTGGCTCGAAATGGATTTATAATCTCATTATTGATTTTAAGTTGAATTTTCTTATAATTTTGGTGAAAACAGAATATAATTGAATGTTTGCCCCGAGAAACTTGACGCGAAAGCCATCCATTGACAACAAAAGTTTATTTATAGTCACTCATGCCTTCGGAAGCCTTATTACTCGCTTTAAATACTTTTATAGTCTCATTATTGATTTTAAGTTGAATATTCTTACATTTTTGGTTAACAAAGATTATAATTGAATGTTTGCCTCGGGAAACGTGAAGCGAAAGCCATCTATTGACAAGAAAAGTTCATTTATAGTCACTCATTCCTTTGAAAACGTTATTATTGGTTTTAAATGGATTTATAATCTCATTATTGATTTTAAGTTGAATTTTCTTATACTTTTGGTTAAAACAGAATATAATTGAATGTTTGCCTTGAGAAACGTGACGCGAAAGCCATCCATTGAGAACAAAAGTTTATTTATAGTCACTCATGCCTTCAAAAGCATTATTACTGGATTTAAATGGATTTATAATCTCATTATTGATTTTAAGTTGAATTTTCTTATAATTTTGGTGAAAACAGAATATAATTGAATGTTTGCCTCGAGAAACGTGACACGAAAGCCATCCATTGACAAGAAAATTTTTTTATAGTCACTCATGCTTTCGAAAGCCTTATTACTAGCTTTAAATACTTTTATAATCTCATTATTGATTTTAAGTTGAATATTCTTACATTTTTGGTTAACAAAGATTATAATTAAATGTTTGCCTCGGGAAACGAGAAGCGAAAGCCATCTATTGACAAGAAAAGTTCATTTATAGTCACTCATTCCTTTGAAAACTTTATTATTGGTTTTAAATGGATTTATAATCTCATTATTGATTTTAAGTTGAATGTTCTTATAATTTTTGTTAAAACAGAATATAATTGAATGTTTGCCTTGAGAAACATGAGACGAAAGCCATCCATTAACAACAAAAGTTTATTTATAGTCACTCATGCCTTGGAAGCCTTATTACTCTCTTTAAATACTTTTACGGTCTCATTTCTTATATTTTTTGTTAAGAAAGATTATAATTGAATGTTTGCCTCAAGAAACATAAAGCGAAAGCCATTTATTGACAAGAAAAATTCATTTATAGTCACTCATTCCTTTGAAAGCGTTATTATTGGTTTTAAATGGATTTATAATCTCATTATTGATTTTAAGTTCAATTTTCTTATAATTTTGGTGAAAACAGAATATAATTGAATGTTTGCCTCGAGAAGTGTGACGCGAAAGCCATCCATTGACAACAAAAGTTTATTTATGGTCACTCATGCCTTCGGAAGCCTTATTACTCGTTTTAAATACTTTTATAGTCTCATTATTGATTTTAAGTTGAATATTCTTACATTTTTGGTTAAGAAATATTATAATTGAATGTTTGCCTCAGGAAACGTGAAGCGAAAGCCATCTATTGACAAGAAAAGTTCATTTATAGTCACTCATTCCTTTGAAAACGTTATTATTGGTTTTAAATGGATTTATAATCTCATTATTGATTTTAACTTGAATTTTATTATAATTTTGGTTAAAAGAGAATATAATTGAATGTTTGCCTTGAGAAACGTGATGCGAAAGCCATCCATTGACATCAAAAGTTTATTTATAGTCACTCATGCCTTCGGAAGCCTTATTACTCGCTTTAAATGCTTTTATAATCTCAATATTGATTTTAAGTTGAATTTTTTTACATTTTTCATTAAAACAGATTATAATTTTATGTTTGCCTCAGAAAAGGCGAAGCGAAAGCCATCCATTGCCATGAAAAGTTCATTTATTGTCAACCATGCCTTGAAAGCATTATTACTGGCTTTAAGTGGATTTATAATCTCATTATTGATTTTAAGTTGAATTTTCTTATAATTTTGGTTAAAACAAAATATAATTGACTGTTTGCCACGAGAAACATGACGCGAAAGCCATCCATTGACAAGAAAAGTTTATTTATAGTCACTTATGGCTTCGAAAGCCTTATTACTCGCTTTAAATGCTTTTATAGTCTCCATATTGATTTTAAGTTGAATTTTCGTACATTTTTGGTTAAGAAAGATTATAATTGAATGTTTGCCTCGGGAAACATGAAGCAAAAGCCATTTATTGAAAAAAAGTTCATTTATAGTCGCTCATTCCTTTGAAAGCGTTATTATTGATTTTAAATGGATTTATAATCTCATTATTGATTTTAAGTAGAATTTTCTTACAATTTTGGTTCAAACAGAATATAAATAAATGTTTGCCTTGAGAAACGTGATGCGAATTCCATCCATTGACAACAAAAGCTTATTTACAGTCATTCATCCCTTCGGAAGCCTTATTACTCGCTTTAACTGCTTT